>NC_068969.1:66363105-66663105 GCF_026419915.1 Harpia harpyja
TGTCATGATTTGTGTTAGCTCTATGTGCAGAAACCCACTGGGTTCTGGTCAGTGTCACTAAGTACTTGTATAGAATTAAAATATGACTAACTTTCACTTACTTTGAAGTAATACATTGACTATTCAACTAGCTTTCAACAACTTAGTTGCAGCTATTGATTACATGTGATAACCTGAGTCCAGGAACGGAACAGCAATTTATCATCAAATTCATTACTGCAACACATGTTTTTACTAGATATGGTTCTAGCTAATATCAAAGATTGTCGCCTTACATAAACATGCATCTGAATGACACAGTTATCTTTGGTCGCCACCTTACCTCTGGGTATCTGTTTCTCGCTGTATACCTCTGTGCACTCAGATAGAGAAAAAGGGTGAAGACTTGTGTGGCCCTTCATAGAGCCTTGTTGTACCTTACTGTGTTGTACTCATTAAAATGTGTTTGCTAGTAACTACCATATCTGTTTAATATTAGTCTTCTTGTGCATCCTAATCTTAATATTGGCCTGTAAAGCAAGTGACTGAGTTTTAAAAGAACTGGCGATGTTGTGAAAGTGTTAGTCACTGTTTTGATACCTTAAAAATCAGAGAAATGCTTTCTTATATATGCTGAATGATTGTAGGGAATTGGCTCCTGTTTACTCCACAAATGTAGCTGGTACATATATGCCTGTTTTCTAATGCAATTTTATCAGTTCTTACAGTATACTTAGGCAGGGTTAACATGAGGGAGTTTTTTTAATATCATAGCTGTCTTGCTGTAATACTGTTGCATTAAAAGTACTGAAGCTAAGCGTACATGATGATGATTGCACAACTAAATGATTATTTTTTTTTTCCAGAACAAATTTTTTAATAGACTAAATGGAGATGTATTAGAAAAGCAGTGACATGGTGTTCCCTCCTGTAGCCAAGCCTGGGAGGAAAATAAAGGGGTGAGGGGGAGGAGGAATGCTTCCCTGAAGGATGCGAATACTGAGATGGGTGGGTTGGATTCCTTTTTGTTTAAAAAATGTCAGTAAATCTGAAGGCTTTTGAGTATTCACAGTCACTTAAAAGTTTCAGGATATTTTGATGAAGCAAGTCTGTCTTGCATGATTAGTGTCTCTTGTTTTATTGCATGATCAGTGGTGATGTCAAGAAATAATGACAAATTCAAGGAACAAGCAACCTGAAACAAATGAAGGTGGGTAAGAGAGCAATCAAACAGCTGCATGGAACACATTGAAGCGGGGGCTTCACGTAAAGAGCAGATTGAAGAGGAGGTTTAGCAGTGGGAAAGCTGGCTGTTACTAGCAAAGAGACTGTAGGAAAGTTAGGCTGGTGTGTGTCCTGTTGAGAAGGTCTGTTCTCAGTGCCTGTTACATAGCTGGGTAGCTCTGTCTGAGGACCCCTTTGGTCTCTTTCTAGTTCAGTTTTTTGTGTGTGGTTATAAGTGGATGTATGAGATGAAACTACTAGTCCAAGGGTAATTACTGTCCCAAGAAGAACAGAAGATTTCTCTTGATTGCTTCTCCTCAACTCCAAGAGGAAGAGGAGCTCTCTTGCCTGTAATGAAGGCACAGTTAATTAGCGCAGACCTAATTCAGAGCACTGTTCCATCTTCTTTGTCAGCGTCACATTAACAGAAGGGTTTAGGAGGGAGGTGTAAAGAGGAAGACATAAGGTGTCAATGCGATCATCAGCAGGTTTTGCAGGCTTCTTCCTGGAAACATGACTATACTATATTAACTTCCTCCTCTGATTTAGTTAGCTTTCTGTCCAATCAGATTGGTAACGTTTGTCATGAGATGTCAGAGGGAGAACTGATACCTTCTCTCTGCATGTGCAGTAGTGCGTCGGAGTGGTACACAGGAGAAAGCAAGCTGCTGACAGTTGCATTGCCTGAAGAGCTAGGAACTGTTCAGCTTGCTTCAAAGCTATGGTTGAGGCATATTCAACAAACAACTGAAATGGATCTCTGTGCATTGTGTTCAATGGAATGCTTGCTTATTTGCCTGATGTTGAAAGTATGGATCACGGTGTAGGCCAACATCTAGTATGTCAAAGGTCTATCGGATTGCAGTTACCTGAGCACTTGGTCTGATACTGTGGTTATTAGAAAACTGTCAGCTCAGTCCTTCACTGGACAGAGTTTAAATCCTCTCCGCACCATAAATTGTAGCACAGGTGTCATGATGAGGTTTGTTTGCACTGTATAAACCATTGCCTCTACATTGGGGGAGAGGTGCTGGAGGAGAAATTGCAATTCATCTTTAGCATAGTAAAGGAGGAACTTTCATCTAAACAATAAGGGGCTCCTAACACTGGGAGAAGATTACACACAGTGATGACCACTCCAATAATTTTTCACAGCAAAACTGTTACAGTACTTACAGTTGTACTTCAGGCAAGCAAGGATAAAATATTGTAAGTATCTCTAACCATTTAGGCTAAAACAGAGAGCTATTTGTTTTATCAGTATATAAATCACAGTGCAAGGGCAAAATAATGCATGAACCAAATAACGGATTATGGACTGTGTTATTGTTTGCTGGGTATTTTGGGCTCTTGTGCTTTTTTTACAAATTACCGTACAACTCAACATGTTTTTTTCTGACTGTACATGTCTTGAGCTTTATCAGTTACTGCACAGAGTTCAGAAATGTTTTCTTAGGAAAACTTTCTTTCCACAGAGTAGAAAGTGTGTTGTCACCAAAGCCTTCCCAGTCAAAATTCCAGTTGTCCACGCAGAAAAAATAAGTGTGTGTATTGGGTTTGTGTGGCAAGGTTTTGGTAGTGGGGTAGGGGGATGGTTACAGGGGTGGCTTCTGTGAGAAGCTGCTAGAAGCTTCCCCTATGTCCAACAGAGCCAATACCAGCCAGCTCTAAGACGGACCCACCGCTGGCCAAGGCCGAGCCCATCAGCGATAGTGGTAGCGCCTCTGGGATAACAGATTTAAGAAGGAAAAAAAAGTTGCAGGGGGCACAATGGCAGCCAGAGAGAGGAATGAGAACATGTAAGACAAACAACCCTGCAGACACCAAGGTCAGTGAAGAAGGAGGGGGAGGAGGTGCTCCAGGCGCCAGAGCAGAGATTCCCCTGCAGCCCGTGGGGAAGACCATGGTGAGGCAGGCTGTCCCCCTGCAGCCCATGGAGGTCCACAGTGGAGCAGATATCCACGTGCAGCCTGGGGAGGACCCCATGCCGGAGCAGGGGGATGCCTGAAGGAGGCTGTGACCCTGTGGGAAGCCCGTGCTGGAGCAGGCTCCTGGCAGGACCCATGGAGAGAGAGGAACCCACGCTGGAGCAGGTTTTCTGGCAGGATTTGTGACCCCACGGGGGACCCACGCTGGAGCAGTCTGTGCCTGAAGGACTGCAGCCTGTGGGAGGGACCCATGCTGGAGCAGTTTGTGAAGAACTGCAGCCCGTGGGAAGGACCCACATTGGAGAAGTTCGTGCAGAACTGTCTCCCGTGTGAGGGACCCCACGCTGGAGCAGGGGAGGAACGTGAGGAGTCCTGCCCCTGAGGAGGAAGGAGCAGCAAAGACAACGTGTGATGAACTGACTGTAACCCCCATTCCCCGTCCCCCTGCACTGCTGGTGGGATAGGTAGAGAATCTGGGAGTGATGTTGTACCCGGTGAAGAAGGGAGGGGTGTTTTGAGATTTGGTTTTATTTCTCATTACCCTACTCTGGTTGATTGTTAATAAATTGAGTTAATTTTCCCCAAGTTGAGTCTGTTTTGCCTATGACAGTAATTGGTGAGTGATCTCTTCTGTCCTTATTTCAACCCATGAGCCCTTCGTTACATTTTCTCTCCCCTGTCCAGCTGAGGAGGGGGGAGTCATAGAACGGCTTTGGTGGGCACCTGGTGTCCAGCCAGGGTCAACCCACCACAGTGTGTCTGTCTTTTGAATGAAGTTGGTGATTTCTGTTTTAAAGTTGGTGCCTTTTCTGTCATAAAGTACAGGCTTATCTTTGTGGGGGCTTGGTATACTTTTCCCTCACTTTCTTTTTGGAAGGGGATCTTCTGTCATCTTTCTTGCACTGACCCACTGAATTTGGAGACTGTTTAAATCTTGTGCAAAAATAGGACTTTTGTAAATTGCAGTTGGCTTCCTTGTCAAAACAGTCATACTAGTAACTATTGAAATTTTACATGCAGAAAGTTCTTTCTTACATTTATTGGTTGCTTTTATCTTATGGCTTATGTTCAATAACTCTTGTGCTGACTGATAACATCTCTTTCAATTGGCCCAATGTGATGCAGCTATTCTCATCAAACACTATTTACTAAAGGAATTCCACCTACTCCTTTAAAGCTTCCTGTGAACAATTTTTCATTTGAGGTCAACTACCTATTTCCCCTCTTAACACTTCAAGTGAATGGTATCTTACCCTGATTTTCTGTACTGAAATCCTTTTCTAATAAGCTGAGTTTTATAAGGCTTGTTCTGCCTTGAGATAATAAAAATAAATTAAAGTTGATGTAAGAAAGTAGTTTGAAGTTAAGAGTAGTTCTGTTCACCTGAACTGTATAAACAGATTTTGAGATACAATAGAAACTTTTTTTCTGGCCAAAAGTATGTGTAAGTATTGCAGAAGCAGGAGTTCACCTGTTTATTTGTGGTGACATACCCAAGAAGTCAATCTATGGTGGACTGAAAGAAAGGTTTAGAAATACCTGTTTTAAGTAACCTCTAATTTTTAAGGGGAGGGAGGAGGGAGCAGGGAGTGCTCTTCAAATAGTTGTTTTAGTTTCGGTATTTCATGCACTCCGTGCTCATCAGATGTTTAATTTTTTTTATTGTTCCCAAGCAGGAGAATTCCCAAGGGGAGAATAATTTGTGGAGCTAATGGAAGACTTAAGTCAGTAGCTATGGTGCATTACTTTGTTTTCTTTTTTTTTTTTTTTTTTTTTGTCCTATCAAAAAAATTCATCTTACGTAGGTGATCTGCTCACAGTGGGAGCATGTCCCTGGTACAGCCAGGGTTTGCTGTGTAATCAAGTCTTTATATTTCATTGTTGAAATAGTGACTTACTTAACAGTGAAAGATAAATGTAGGTGTGTCCAGCTCTGTTACTTGACACAATTGTAACTTGTTTTCTGATAAGCTGTCTGGTAATGGGTAAAGCCTTGTGATGCTCTTGAAAAATGTTAGTTGGATTTAAGACTGTACTGAGTTGGATTCTAAGGGGCAGTATGTCAGTGCAGCCACTCTGTTGTGAAACATGTGATTGACTCTAATCCAGTTTTTCCACGTGCACCACCTTCCAGGGCCCACCATTGCCAAGCTTCCTGTGAGGGCTCTAAAGAAGAGTCTGTAAATCCCTGCGCTGGTGCCTCTTCTTCACCCACGCGTGATTGTTAAGTGGTGCTTCTGCTTACCACAGGCCTTTCCTGGGAAGTCAGTAGGAGTGGTAAGGGATGCCTTTCAGTTTTAAGTGTGTCAAGTCAAACCCTGGCTACGATGAAGTTAGTGGTGAACCTTTCATTGAGATCCTAAATTTATTACAGTTGTGTCTGTGAAGAAAGTCAACTGCATCTCTGCAAGAATGCATTTGCAAGGGTAATATTGGTCATTACCTGCAGGCAGCATTTATGGTGAAGTCTTGCCCCTTGTATTTCTTCATTAGAATCATAATTGTGTTTAGTTGTATCCCAAGGTGCTTACAAATTAAAGTATGGACATTATCACTAAATACAGGACAATACAGATACCAGAGTTTGTGGTGGATTTGTTTGTTTAACCTATTGTTTGGTTGGAGCACAAAGAACCATGAATTGTCATGGTGGCTCCCAGTCCTGTGCCCTCTATGTTGTCAGGATATCTATATGTTCACAGTAAGATGATCCTCATTTCTTAAGATGATTTTTTTTTTTCAAATTTCTGTTGAAAATTATAATTAATAAAAGGAAACTGCATCAAGAGTGATCCTACTTGTGGGAAACTCGCAACAAGCATGGACCTGTTATATCCAAACAAATGTGCATTTTAGTGAAATAGTATATAAATTAAGAATTCCTTTAAAGAAAATATGTTGTTCTGAAAGTGCCGCTTCCAGAGATAGCTACTCAAATGTTGACAGAGATAACAGGCGATTCTAGATTATGCTTTTTATACTGAATGTATGTGATTTCTTTTCTAGAATCCTTAGACTTGGTTCCCTTTCTTTCAGGGACAGAAAGCATTAATGTAAAAGCTTTGTTGCTTTGTTTCTACTGGTTGAGGTCATATTAAGATAATTTTGTCAGTGTTCTTTTGTAAAGACAGCTTTATGAAACTATTTGTGGCTTCTTGTTGCTTTAAATGTAACTTAATTTGTGTTTGCATCTATTCAAAGATGCTGAGGGCATTTCAAATGCTGTACTGTTCCAAAATCTCAGGCAGCCAATTTTGCAAATCACTATGGTAATGTGTGTGTGTGGGAGGAAGGCTAAAGTTGGAATCTGCATTAACAGAATCTGTTAATACAGCGTATGCTCAGTGCCACTAGCATTGCTTGTTCTTTGATGTAGATATGTTCTTTGCTTAATTAAAACCAAAGTAATATGATGCAGCTAATACTTCTTACAGTCTGATTTTTAATCAGATTTTTTTTGTGATTCTGAAACTAATTCACTAAAATAATCAGATATATGGGTAATCATTGAGTCTTCTTTCTGTTTAGAAAATGGCATATAAGAATCTTGTAATCCAGCAAAGAAACTTCAAAACTTCTTTGTTGCCTCTCTGAGAATTTACGGGTAGGCTTAAAAGTCAGTGTTTTACAACTAGAGCTACGTACCAAGGACAGTTACTACTGATAGCTGATGTCCTGGTGATTTCTGCCAAGTCATTGTGAATGTTTAAGGTTCTTGGTTTTCGATAAGCCTGTCTGGATGCTTTGGTACATGCAGTTGTTGCCTTAGGCACAGAATTAGTTCTGAAGTGTAGTCAATGCTAGTTCAAATAAAAACAATAATTAAAAAAAAAAGATTTTTAAAAGGAACTGTGTTCTGTTCTGGAGTGCTAAAACTGATTCCTAATAATTACCCTTATTTAGTCAGTGCTGAAGACGGATAAACTTATCAATTCCTATGATTTTATAGGGAGACTGGCTATTGCTTTGTGTGGGGGACAGGAGAAGTTAAACCTGATGTTTCTTGGCTCTTTACTGCTGTAGTCTAAATAAACTGAAAAAAATGGGAGACTTGGATGAAGGATGATTTATTTTCCCCATTACTATATTGATAGTCTTAAATTTTAATGAACTGCAGTAACTTATTAGTTTAAAAATACTGGCCCACTGCTATTGAGAATTACAGAGGCGTTGATACTGGTTCAGAATGCAGACCAAGTTATAATGACTTTTGTGTTAGACGGCCTGAGAGAATGGGCTTCTTCACTCTCTCATCGCATAGATAAACGGTATAGCAAAACCACGAAGAGGGATGTGGAGTTGAAATGTTCTCGCTGCATCAGAGTTCAGATGTGTCAGGGCAGGCTCATGAGAGCTGCCTGTGCCACTGGCAGAGCGGAGTAATCAGCTTGACGTGAACACGAACACTCAGTCAGGCTGTCCAGAACTTACACAGTCAGCTGTAGGTCTGAGACACCCGTGTGTGCATTCACATCACTTGGTGTATTTTGTTTTTACAACGCTATTCACTTGTTATATGCAGTCTGTCATAGTAATAATGCTTATTACTATGGTATTTTTTCTTCAAAATCCCAGGCCTCCTTTTGAGAGGCTAAGTGTGGGAAGTGATGACTTTGAAAGTCTTTGCCTTAGGAAAACAAGTTACAGTTTTTCAAGGCTGTTTTTGCGAAGGCTGAACTCCACTATGTAGGCAGTGGAGCTGTTTGTATAGCTAGTGACTTGCTAGGTCCTTACTTGGCTTGTTGAAGGAGATATTTAATGTCCACCAACAGGATACCTCTCTTTCTAGCTCTTTAAAAGACAAAACTTCGGGGTCGATAGGACTTCAGGCAATGATCTATTGTAGTTTGGGTGGGTTTTTTTTGTTCTGTTGATTACCTCAACCTGTCTACTCCTACAGGAGTAGAAGTCTAACCTGTCTAATCCTACAGGATTTGTAGTAGCACACAGGTTGATTGTCACCTGTGTGATTTAAAGCAGACAGCTAAGGGATCATTCATACTAGACTTTGAAGCAAAAATTTAAGTAAATGACATCCTTTATCTGATAAATCAGTTAAGTTATTCATGTCAGGTTCTCAAGTCTATGTTAGCACGTATGAAAACACAGTACCTGCTTCTGAAAAGCATACTATTAAATGCACCTTCCTTCCACCAAAACCCCTGATGGTATTAGCCTCTTTCAGCTGTTTCCTTATGAATAAGGAAAGCCTTTATATACAGCGAAAGAGATCACAGTTAGATTTAGGTTGTATGGCAGTAAAATAATCTGAGAAAGAAGTATTAGCACACAGATAATTCTTCCTTCTCTTTATGAAAGGCCTAGCCTCTCAAACATTGTAATACATACAGAGTTTCTCCACACAAAAAATCCAGGGTGTCTAATTGGAATGAAATATAAGATTTCACACCTTACATAGCTGAATTTCTGCACTCCCAGCCTCTGACCCAGGTATCTTTCAGTCTTCTCCTTAGTGTGTTCATACAGTGTTGTCCATTCATCATCCAGTTAGACACACCTGTGTCACTGATGAGCCAAAGAATTTCATTAGAACAGAGAAGAAATAGGAAAGCTTGATGCCAGCACAGATATACGTGACCTGGAGGTCAGCCTTCTATGTGCCTGACTCCGAGTAGTTTCAAGAGGTTTATTTGCTTTTTTTCTTGGTGAGATTTCTGGAGGCCAGCGGAGGTAAATGTTAACATTATAAAATTGAAATGTCTTAATCTTGCTGTCTTCTAAGGATCTCTCAAAAACAATGTTAGACGTGGGGAGAAGGTATTCAGAGAGAAGTTCAAGTAGGCTACGGTCACTAGTCCTTTTCTAGGCTAAGTTGGTGAATGGAGATACCTTCCTCCTTCAGATGTATCTAAGCGTAAACTCCATCTCTACGTTGTCCTCTAAAGGACTCTGATTTTGAGAGTTACATCCCTCTGGTAGGAATGGGAGAAACTAAAATGAGCTTTCATGATTCTTTGTGCCTCAACTTACATTTAATGTTACATACCTTATGGCTCTTTTGCTTCCAAATATGCACAGCTCTGAACTCATTGACATTTATTAACTCCATTCACATTAATTATGGTTCTACTAAATGAAATGCTAAAATATGCTCTACTGGCTATCTGTAATTTTCACTACGTATATGACTTTGCTATCGACTGGAATGGAGGGATGATTATAAATCTGGGTGTATACACTGTATATGTCTATAGAGAGATGAAAATTACTTAGTAGGTGCAAAACTAATCCTTGGTATTTTTTCCATTTCTTTTTTTAATGGCTTGCAAAAGGGTAAGTCATGTTCTAATGAAGATAATGAAACCCAATATAAAGTTTAGATTATCATTTTCTTATGGATAAACTGATGAAACTGCTGAAGTTCAATGTCTGAATTTTTTTTTGTAATGAAAAGGACTGACTGTTTGCAGACTATTTAACTCTTCATCTGTTGTCAACTCATGGCCTCTTTAGCTTAGAAAAAACTTTTCCCTAAGACACAAATGCATTTTTAAAGCTTACACTTTACATGTATAGCATCTTCAGTTTCTTTATCAAACTTCAACCTGTTCTGTGTAATTAGAAAACATCTTAGAAAATGTTATGGGGCTGCACTAATGATTTTGTCTCTGAATTTCACACACTTAGTAATAATAGCATTAATTTTCTCAAGTCTGTTAATGCTTATGACACTTTTGTAGCTGCCCCATCAAAATAGACTTCATTGGCATTTAGGTTCTCTAAAAGAATGTGTATCTCTTCAGTAGAAGCACTGTACTAATAGATACGTTTCACCTTTCTAAGGTAATCTGTATGTCATTTATCATATTGATTTGTACTTTATCTTTGTTTTCATACATAAGTTTTATACCGAACTTCTCAAACGCTAATATGACTTTTGAAGCTGTGATGGACTAAGTAAAATAAGAAATCATCTAAGCAGATGATGTCAGGATAATGATGAAATTGCCTGCTAATGTTGCAACATTAGCAATTTCTTCTAACTGGTTAAATCAGTAAATTATTATTTAGAAATACAGAAAGTATACTGAATTGTTAGCTCTGAAAACAAGGCTTCAGACAAGTGTAAAGCTTCAAATTCTCATGCAAATGCTAACACTTAGACAATTGCTATTTATAACTGGCATTCTTAATGAGTGAGTGTCCTGGTTTCAGCTGGGATAGAGTTAACTGTCTTCCTAGTAGCTGGTACAGTGCTATGTTTTGAGTTCAGTATGCAAAGAATGTTGATAACACTGATGTCTTCAGTTGTTGCTCAGTAGTGTTTAGACTAAAGTCAAGGATTTTTCAGCTTCTCATGCCCAGCCAGCGAGAAAGCTGGAGGGGCGCAAGAAGTTGGCACAGGACACAGCCAGGGCACCTGACCGAAACTGGCCAACGGTGTATTCCATACCATGGGACGTCCCATCCAGTATAGGAACGGGGAAGTGGAGGTGGGGAATCGCCGCTCGGGGGACTAGCTGGGTGTCGGTCGGCAGGTGATGAGCAATTGTACTGCGCATCATTTGTACATTCCAATCCTTTCATTATTACTGTTGTCATTTTATTAGTGTTATCGTTATCATTATTAGCTTCTTCTTTTCTGTTCTATTAAACCGTTCTTATCTCAACCCACGGGTTTTGCTTCTTTTCCCGATTTTCTCCCCCATCCCACTGGGTGGGGGGGAGTGAGTGAGCGGCTGCGTGGTGTTTAGTTGCTGGCTGGGGTTAAGCCACGACAATGAGTGATGTGGGCAAGTGTGCAATAAGCTGTCCAAACTTCATAGAAAGGGGTTACAGCTTGATTAGCAGTATGCCTTGGCAGTACCTGCAAACAACTGTTCTTTCCACTCTGCTGGCTGGTACTCTATGCCAGTTCATTTAATAGCCTTTCAAGCTAGAAGTCTACCATTTATAGAATTGGTTTTGTGAATTAAATTGTCCATTAGTGTGTGGGTTTAGTCTACAGGCTTCATTCATCTGGGACTCTAAATAGCTGAGACACGATGACTTACAACTACTCACCAGATCTCATTTGTGACTGACTTCTTAAAACGTTATTGTACAAGGATGGCTTTCATTGTTCTGTCCTGATGCTCTTAACAGCATGGCCCTAGATTTCTAATGCTACAGTTTAGGAAAGTGCAATTCATTTATTTTCTACTTAGTCTGTTTTCCTTTAAGGAGAGGGGTAGAGGAAGACATTTGTCTTAGAAGTTGTAAATATACATATTGTTATATCTACTGTTACCTCATTTTTATAAATAGTTACATATTGAAATGGCTTATGCAGTATTGCAGTCTCTACATGGTTTTTGGATGTTATGTGTGCTATTAATGTGTACTCTGTGCTAACATCTCATCATGCACAATTATCTCAGTTTCCTCTCAGTGAAATTTACTAATACAAATCTTTCTCCACTTTGATTTCAGTTGCATTGCATTTGAGTGAGGAGGTCCATGTTTAACTGCAGTTAAATTAGTTGCTTCTCCTGTCTATATAACAGATGTTGTCCACAGAGACTTTAACTAGAAGGTAGCCAACTTTCGGTGACAATTCAGTTACAAAATTGACACCTACTCTAAAAATGCATGTTTTCCTTGCTGGCTTTAAGGATTTTATTTGCTTTGTTACTGAACTTGTTAGGCAACCAGTGCAGTGTCATGTGTTATAAGCTGGTTGTTCAGCTGTTTTGTCTGAGGAACAGCTTACTGTGATATGATTATTTTACCAGGGGAAAGAAAAATCATCAGAACTCTGCTTACAGGTATTCTGAGTATAGTTTATGTGGAGCTCAAGCATTATGATATTGAAGTGTTTTCCCTCTGTACCTCTGCTGCTGTGTTGATAGTCTCCTGCTTTGCTCCAGCTATATGTCCCTCCCATCTTTGGGACCTGTAGTTCTCTAGCCCTTCACCCAGTAACTGTACATCTCTTATATAGTCTGTCAAGCTTATTGTTCCATCAATTAAAGTTTACTTTTATGTCCTCTTCATTATTCTGAGGTAACTAAAGATAAACAGACTAAAAAGCTGTTGTCTTACTCCTTAGCCAAAGGAAGGAGACTCAAATCTCATTCTTCCCACAGACTCTCCTTGTGTCACTGTCAAGGCTGTGTAATCATCAAATGTTATTTTCAGAAAGGCAGTTATAGCCAATTACTAATACTGTTCCTCTTAGTAATCCACTGTTGTGAATTTTTTCGGTTTTGACCACCCAGATTTCTATCCTAACAAAAGAGGTGATCAAAGCTTTCTGTCTCTTGACATGTGATGCTGTCCAGACAAGTTTCCTCCTTCTCTCTTTTCCTCCCCAGCATTCTTATCTTGATTTACCATTTTTCTTCATTTATAGTCTCTTTTACCTGTTATTATCTGCCTCAGCTCTTTGTTTCTAGTCCATAAATTTTCTGACAGTCTTTTCTGCAAACTACAGGGGTAAAGATAAAAAAGCCCTTAATTTTACTTTTAAAATCTGGCTTATGTCAGTCTGAGAAAAAAAACAGAAGACTCGGTTCCGTAGTATGTGAGCAAGGAAGGGCTGAAATGACAAACAAGCCCCCACAGAAAGTTGGCAAGTGTCTTGCCATGTAGTGTGAAAGATAAAACACCAGGGAGCTCAAGGGTAAAGAGAGTTTTTTGTTTTTTTAAAATAAAATCTACAAAACATTGCCCTACCTTACATAAGAGATGCATAAAATTTAATTTAGTACTCCTTTTACCTTATTTTACATGAACATTTGAAGAGTGAACTGGATTGTTTGAAGTTATCAGCTTTCCTTACAACTTCTGTCTGGTTTGAAGCCCGTTTCTGATAATATGAATGCTGTCTTGACAGTTTGCCATTACAGGTGGATGCTCTCTGAATAGAGGGGTGTTCTGGTTTGTTGGGTTTGGGTTTTTTTTTTTTGAGTACATGTTTAATACCGGTAAATAATCCGCTGCTACTTCAACAGCAGATTCTAGAACAGTGATTCTTCTTGTCGCTCGGAGCCAGCTCTTATGAATGTGTTTCCTTTCTGTTATTGCCTGCAGTACTTGTAATTCATCCTTCCTTTTACTGAGAACTGCTGAACTTGTTAGCAAATGTCATGGACAATAATTCAATAACAAACTTGTTTGCTAAACCTCACAGATTGCACACAGAAGTGTTGGAATATACATCTGGTTCAGCGCCTTTCCACCAGACCCTGTGAATATTAAGGTTTGACCCTAGCAAAGGGAGCAGCCCAAACTAAGTAGTTACTGCTTTTGAACCCATGCTTCTTATCTACTTCCTCTAACTATGTCATACATATATAAAATTTATGTGTATATATACATATATATTTTAAACAGTGTGTGTAGACATATTAGGATAAGAATAAAGAGCACCTGGGAGTGCACAAGTCAGTGAAGGTTTCTTCCAACACTGCAGTGAACAAGGCAGCCTCTAATCCTTGAATTCATTCACAAACTGCAGTAGCTCAGTCGTTCTGACATCTGTGCAAAGAAGAGTTGGAGAAACGCCAGACTCTCCCTCTTGGTAGCCGTTTTCTTTTCTTCCTGCTAACATTAAGTTACATTGCTCTTCGTTATAAATAATTTGCATTAGGAGCTGTAATAGATGGTTACTTAACACCATTTTTCCCTCGTTCCTTGCTCTCTAGAATTGGGGATCTCTTCAGTGAATAACTTGCTGCTTAAAGAAAGGACTAGAGTAACTGAAGGTGTGAAATTCAGGTAGGCAATACTGTCTGTTTACTTTTCACTTTAAATGTTGAGCTAAACATAGATGACAAATCTATGAATATTCATTGTGGCACCAAAACCATCAAAGCATGATAGGGATTTTAACCTTAAGGAGATTGGATCTGGGTTCATGGCTCTTCTCATGAATTCTAAGCAGCATTTCAAGTGCCTCCCTGGCGATGAGCCCCTGATAAGAAGTCCAGCAGAATTATGAGATGCAAATGTCCTTTGAGCTCATAATGAAAACAGATTGATTAATATTCATATCTAGTTCAGACTAACTTTGACAGGAGGTCCAGGTACTTTGTGACCCTCAATTAATTTAACAAATTATTTTTGACAGCATTAAGTTGTCTTGTTGCCCCAACAGACTCTGGTATTCATGGTATGTGCTACCGCATACTTTTTTCTTCCCTAATTATTTTCTTCCCTAATTTTCTTACCAAAGTATATTCTTGATGGAATTGCTAATTACTGTCAATTTCACATTCCTATTCCTTTGTTCAAAGTAAGGCTTCTAAATAGATCTCCAATACCTAATTTTTCAGTAAGATGACAAAACTCCCTTGGTGTTCTTTCATGGGTTTAATAATTTTACCTGCAATTTAGTATCAAATGCTACTGCTTATCCTCATTTGCTCAGCTTTGAAGGACCCATCCAGCTTGACTTTACTACTTTCTAATCCCATCAAGTACACCTGCTTTGGTGTGGTGTTAAATAATGTAGATGAACGGCCAGTGTTTTTAATCAGCTGAATTTGCCTCCAGCAAAATTCTTGGATAGATCTATTCCTATTTGACTTTAGTAAGTAATATGATCGCAGCTCATTTATGTAGGGTTAAGATCTGTGAGTTACATGGAGTACTGACTGAACAGTTAAACCCTGAAACTGCTGCTCGTTTCTTATGAGCTCAGTTCTGTACAGCAACTTTAATTTTAGAAGCTTGTAAATTCTACTTTAATATTCTCCTTTACTGTTCCATATTTTACTGTCTGAAAATCCAAATGAACTGTGGAGAAGGATTCCGTTAGGTACAGTACTTTAGGAAATGTGCATAAAAATCTCTTACACATGCTGCTTCCTCAGAAAGAGGTGTAACTTGTGGAACACATTGCATGATTCTCCACTTTGAGAGCAAAGCCTGCAAAACACTATTTCATTTCTCAGGTACTACGTAATAAAGATATTTCTATTTAACCTTATTCTTTGTGCTTCTGAGCACCATTCATGAAGTACGTAATTCAAGTAGCAGAGTTGATGCTTTACCCTAAAAATACTCCAAGTATGCTGCATTTCATTTAAATACTGGTAAATGGCTAACATTACGTTTTCTGTTTCCTTCTTTCTCTCTCCGTTCCCCCATGTTCTTTTGACAGCTCTGAAGTGTTGTCAGTACGACTGACGATACTGGACGTGTTTGGGCTTATCCTTCATGCTGTGCACTTACTTTCTATGAACACACCTGGTTTTTTCAGCTCTGATTTCACTATTACTTGTAAAACCTTTCTGCCAGAGAGCCTGGGGAAGGAAGAGTCTGCACATGAATTTACCCTGGAGAAGTATGTGACAAGGAGGTAGTTTTATTAGTAGTATGTGAAACTGGAAGTGTAAGTGGCATCCCAAAGTGGGATGAGGAGCTGCAGCCTCCTCTGCTGGCCCTGTAGTTCCTCCTCTGGCCTGCTTCTTGCTGCTATGCCTCAGGAGTATCTCCAGATATTTATATATCCACACTGTGAAAAAAATATTTCATTGCAGAATGAGAATGGGGTCTGGGCATGGGGAATCTCTGTCCTTGAGGCTGTCAGGAGCGGGGAGAGAAGAAGGAAATGGTAATCCAATCAGGTAATTTTAAAATAAATAAAAAACCTACCAACTCAGTAAAACCCTACAACCAAAAAACCAATGCTGTGGAGGTGGATGGAAGAGAGGGAAAAGAAGACAGGCAGTTGGGTAGCAGATGTAGGGTTGATAAGGGCAGGTAAAAGATGGTGATGCCTGTCTGAAGGAGACAACTTAGAGGAAAACAGGAGGAATATTTGCAACTGGAGGAGAATAAGGGCTGTACTGCAAGCAGCAGGAGGAGGGCATGGGCATGGATGAGAGCTGATGCAGGCAGACCAAGTGGGGAGGAGACAGGACTTCTCCTGGAGCACTGGTGTCTGTCAGTGGTGATGCCCCCTGGAGCAGGGGGACACAGGGAGCAAAGAGAACTCCACAGTGCAGAAATATGTGCATTTCATTCATGTGCCAGAAACAATTGAAGTGCAATGGGTGTTCCCAACCTGTTGGCTGCCCTTTCTGTACATGCTCCAGGAGTGTCTGCAGGAAGCTTCAATCACAGGTCAGGAAGTGCAGCCTTCCTGACTTGCCTCGCTGGCAGCTATGAAATTGGTGAGTGTAAAATCTCCATAAACATCTTACAGTATGTCCTATTCCAGCCTGAAAAAAACCCATGCTTTAAGTCTTAGTATCTTTCTTCATTTATCTTCAGTGTTTTGAGGTTCAAACTGGCAGTTTATAAGACAGTGATGCAGGACAGTGCACCAGGGCCATTCCCTGCCACCTCTTTACCTAGAACCCTGCAACTTTTCCCTCCCCTGTCCCCATACAATTGTGTGGCTGAACCTGCATCTTCATTCACATAGCCAGTGTTTCTTGTCACATGACTTTGACCACATGGTGGGTGGATGTACTTCCAGTCATGTGAAGGAGAAGGCATTAAGGCTTGTGGCTCTTCATCATAGTTAGTATATTCCTCATCTGGTCTCATGATACTCTGAAACATACACTTTTCCAACTGCTTAGAGCAAACCCAGAACAATCTGAAAAAAAGACAAAAATGTGGTTTCCTTAACTTTTCTATTCTAGTATTGCTACTTATCACTTAATTCACTAAAGGTTTAGAATACTGGGGTGGGGGAGAAGGGGGAAAAAAAAAAATCTTCTTTCTGGAGGTAGTGTCAAAATGGTAGGGAATTTTAGATAAATGCTTTTACACCAGTAAACGACTTGAGTTTGTCAAGGAAACGCTTCATCCATTCACATCTAGCACTAAAAGCTTCTGCAACACTTCTGCAGTACACTCTTGCAGCCAGAAGTCTTAGCCTAAAATATTAGCAGACTACTCAGAAAAGCCTGCATAGCTTCAAAATCTGAAATATGTCTTTTTTGTTACCTTGCTTTTGTAGTATATGGTTTTAAAATTTGGTTCATGGGCTGTCTTTTCTGAGTAAGATTTTAATGGATTTTAGTTTCCTGTGTGAGGAAGTGTTTAGACTTCATCCACCACACTTTGATCAATTCTGTATGACTCTAATTTTCAATTTAATAATTGATTCATGAAGTTGGAGCAATAGCAAAAAGAGAAGTTTTAGTTCACTTATTTAATTGAAATTTAAATGCCCGGTTCACTTTAGGGCAAAGGAAAAAAATTCACATAAGATGTCAGATTTTAACATTTTGTTTAGTGAAGGACTTTTGTTTTTCAGTTTAGCTTAACTTCTACCTGCAACTCCCGAGTTCTGATCATTGCATTAGTCCTGTAGAATAACTCTGAAGTAATACAGGTGCAAAACTGTGCTCCTCAGTTACTCCATTTGAGATGCCCATTTATACAAATACTTATATTTCATTACTGCTGTCTCTTGCACCCTCTGTGTTTGTATCTGATTGTCCTCCACTTCCTTCATCGTTAAACTTGGGTCAAATCACTGGGGTGCAGCAGGATTGTGTGACTGATTCAGCTTCTTACATAGGTCTTCGAAAACAGTTTTGTGTTTTTCCTGAAACATTTTGTTTGCATTTTGAAGTAGAACACAGCTGATCCAATTGAACAATATCAATGCAGAAGTCCACAGCATAACTTTAGCTGTCACTTTTCACAGTAAAGTGGAACATGAGGAACAAAGTTGCTGAGGCTTTGTGCCAATGGAAACCATAAACCAGAGGAAAGCTAGGAATCAAAGTCCGTCAATAAGAATATTGCTGTCATGGAAGCCAACTTTCGTTACACCTGTCTGTATGAAGAGAATAGTAAGCAAAACATAGGATAGGAAAGTGTGCCAGGAATATTGGTTGGTGTCTAAATTGGACACTTAAACTTGTTTGCCCTCCTTTGTGGATAAGCCATCCTGCAGCATAATGGGGAAGTAAAGCATGAGGCCTGCAAAGAAATGCTAGGAATTACACCTACGTGATGTTTAGTTACTGTAGTTTGAAATATTGAATATATACCCTGAGAGATCTTTCATTTTTGAGGTTTTATATTTAGACTTCTAACTAGCTATAGAATGTACTTTATAATGATATTTAAAGTATCTCTAACAGATTTGGAGGTTCTGTTCTTTAAGTTTGGGGGCTTTTTCTTTCTGGAAGTAGAGTCATATGCTGTCATCTTTTCCTCAAATTGGCTAAGCTTATGTACAGTGTGAAATATGGCATCCTGAAAAACCTGTACATGCTTCCTGCCCTCTTAAACACACTCTGTACTTTGCAATCATATTTTTGTTTTTATTTGTAATTTTATGCAGGAAAAGAATCTGCCATTTTGTAATTAAGGCACAAAGCCTAAGAGTGTAATTCTGGCTTTTACCACCGTGAATAATCACGTCTCCACAGAAAATGCGCTAAGCCCGCATGGTACGTAACGCTCAGGACAGAGTGCTATCTGCAGTGAGAATGCCAAGGACAAATGTCCTGGAACAACTTGAATGCTGACATCCTACTTCCTGCGATAGCCCAGGCTGAGTGTTAAGAGTCCTTGTCACAAATTGTTTAGTGCTTACTGTCTGTCTTCTGTGCATTAGATCCGTAGTTACCCTCCTATGTGCAATGCCTATTCATTCAGAAAAGCTACCAGACAATGTGCATGTGTAACATAGTCAAATTAGATTGCTATAGGTATCAAACAATTAAGGAACCCTATTCTACAGCATGAAATTACTTGAGATACTTAAAATCTAGTAAGTTAGGTAGCTCAGAGGCAGAGAAGAGCTCATATGAAGTCTAAGAATCTGATGTTTACAGCAGGCTGGATCCAAAAGTGAACACAAGTGGAGGAGATCTGTTTCCTTTACTATATCTAAATCTTGTTCTTGCATTCCAGGTAGAACTTCTAACCATAGCAACTGTCCATTTTCTTCAAAAGAAGGAAAAGGATAATATTCTTTCCTATATTAATGATCTAGTATCAAGAAGGAAAGAAGTAGTAATGAACAGACTTTTGCTAATGGCCCAATTTAGCTTTCAGGTTAATCTTTGCCACAGAAAATACTCTTCCACTCTGATGTCTTCTTTTGGACCAATAGTTGCTACAGCACACTGAAGGCCATAGGATGGATTATTTTCTAGCTTTGTTTTTTAACTTTATTTACAGCTTACTGGGTACTGTCCTAATAGGAGAAGCACTTTAAGCTATGTCCCTTGAAGGAGGGATGTGTTCCAGTAAGCGCTTATTCAGGACTTTGGCACATAGATTCAAAATACTGTCTTAAATCTTACTAACATTCAGCTTTGGAAACGCAGATTTCACAGACATCTTGCTTCCTTTCTGTAGTTTCACAGACGCCTACTCTGCATGTTTACTCATGTCCAGAATTGTTGCAGTTCCATTGAGCCATTTGGATGCTACCCTGTGTCCAGGAAAGACTGATGTAGTTTCTTGGAATATGCTTCATTCAAATCATATTGGACTTCTCACAAGACACCATTCTGTGATGTCATTTTCTTTTTCAAATATAATGAGCAAAGTAATTTCTTGCTGTTCCTGCCTCCTTAAGCATGAGCTAATAGCTGCAGCGTTTTTCAAGAATCTGATTTCTTCTTTTGACTGAGGCAATTCAGAAGCAGCACATCTTGTATTGCTGTCTTTCTCTGTATTGAAATGTATATCAGTCTTCAATCCTTCTAATCTTTCTTCACTCCCAATTATTAATCCTGCCAGGAATGTTATCTGTTACTGAGTAAATTGGGGAGGAAGAGTAAGCAGGCCAATATTTCCATTATTCCTGTTGCATGATAGATCCATGCCTCTCTCTGGCTGGATTATGCATGACCGACCATTCTTTTGAGGCTGGTTTGTTAGACTTCATTCCAAGTATTTGTCAACAGTTATTCTGTCAGTCATGTTGGGTCAACCAGCCTGAAGTATGAATCAAGTTCAGAGGCTGAACTGCATTTGCACATCCTGAGCACGTTGACTCGCTAGTGCAGGAGTTTGAAGAACTGGAAGACTGGCCTCAAGCGGTAACTTCCTTAAATCCCATTGACCGGCAAAAGAGGAGAGCTGCTTTTGAATTGACTCAAAAATAGTGGTGGGGGAGTTGCATTGGCTTCATTGGGGGTTTTGTTTGCTGTCGTGGTTTAACCCCAGCCAGCAACTGAACACCACGCAGCCGCTCACTCACTCCCCCCCACCCAGTGGGATGGGGGAGAAAATCGGGAAAAAGAAGCAAAACCCGTGGGTTGAGATAAGAATGGTTTAATAGAACAGAAAAGAAGAAGCTAATAATGATAACGATAACACTAATAAAATGACAACAGTAATAATGAAAGGATTGGAATGTACAAATGATGCGCAGTACAATTGCTCATCACCTGCCGACCGACACCCAGCTAGTCCCCGAGTGGCGATTCCCCTGCCCCCACTTCCCCGTTCCTATACTAGATGGGACGTCCCATGGTATGGAATACACCGTTGGCCAGTTTCGGTCAGGTGCCCTGGCTGTGTCCTGTGCCAACTTCTTGTGCCCCTCCAGCTTTCTTGCTGGCTGGGCATGAGAAGCTGAAAAATCCTTGACTTTAGTCTAAACACTACTGAGCAACAACTGAAGACATCAGCGTTATCAACATTCTTTGCATACTGAACTCAAAACATAGCACTGTACCAGCTACTAGGAAGACAGTTAACTCTATCCCAGCTGAAACCAGGACAGTTTTTTAATTAATGTGAGTGAACTAAAAAATGAGGATGGTAACGACAGCCTAGCCCCCTTTTTAAAAGCAGTCTTTTCAAGTTAGTGCCAGTATTGTTGGGGAAGATGCTTTTACTGTGGTGATGTGGAAATGTGAAATACCCTCTCTTAAAGAGGAATGCAGGGGTGATAGTTACTTGCTATACATGTATATGAAAAGATGTTAATTTCCTTATGCAGAAGAGGGAGTGGAGGCATGGAGAAGCATTGTAATTAATTACTGGGGGACAGGGGTGCCAGAGGAATTGTTTGATTTGTAAAACAGCAAGCCAAATCTAGTTGAGTAGAACCTGCTTCTCAAAAATCAAGCAGGCTTTGAGTGGAAACTGCTGAGTACTTGGCACTTCAGAAAATCTAGCTACCTAACTTTCCATGTATGTTTTGAGATGCTTCTAACATAAGGCTCCTAACTTGAGATGCCACAAGAGACTGGGGTGCTGCTGTATTGAATATTTTCTGCCTTTTAATGGACTGTGACTTAACAAGTACATGTGAAGCCACACTGTGACATCAATCCTTGTAGTCCCAGCTGATTTTAAAGTGCAGACCCCCAGACTAGTTTGTACGCAGATGTTATCACTTGACTTATCTGTTGTAGGGAAAACAAACTTATGGAAGATCGCTGACATTACTCATTGTTAACAGAGTTGCCACAGAAGAAAAATATGATTTACTGTCAAAATTTCATTATTTACCTTCAGATAAGCCACTCTAGAAAATTATTTTGTCAACAAGTGCTCTCCCATAAATACACTGGTTCCTTTGTTTCTGTACCCTCTTTCTTCTGCTCTCCATCTACCTCTTCAATATCTCCTGCACTATCTTTGCCTCTGGATATTTAGGTATATTTCCGCAAAGCTTCTTAATGTAGTGGGTTATCTGTTGTGGTATCATTACAAGTGCTTTTGCTTCCCCTTTTTTCAATTTTTTTATTTGTTTAAAAACAAATCTCCTACCCCATTCTTTTATATTGTATGTGAGCTTCAGGACTGTTTCATGAGTGTAGGTGCTTCTGCTCTGCTCTGCCTTGCTTCTCCTCTCCCTCTCTCCTTCCCGCAATGTAACACTATAACCTTTCCTGTTACCTTTCTGTCTCTTCCTGTTCCTTTCAGCTGCTTGTATCTCAAAATAGCTGTAGTGGTCATTACCATCGTGGTGATGCTGTTAGATTGACCCAGAATTTGAAGGCTGCTGGATAATGTTACATTATGTAGTCCTTTGTGGGGTGGCATGGGAGAAAACTGTAACTACTTCTGTTTTAAAAGCCTTGGAAAAAGTTGCTAGCTCTGCAAGAACTGACTGTAGTGCTATTTAAGGACAAGCGGTTTGGTATGTGTTTCTAAGGTAGTAGTGGAGGCTCTTGGATGGTCTTTGTTAACTTACCATATTGCATTGCTGTGGCTAGTAACAGCATCAAATAGTAATAGGCATCAAATTCCCAAATGTAAAGCTTTGTTGCAGAAAAGTCTGACTTTGTTATATGTCCCAAAACAAACTGTAAAAAAAGTCCTTGCTTGTTCCAGTCTCTAGAGACTGATATACTTTCATTTCCATGTATGTTTAACAAAGTCACGTAGCATTTACTTACCGGAAGCCTCTACAGTAGAGAAGCACTGCAGCTATTACTAATTTGGTATTTCAAGCTGAGCTCAAGTGTGGAAGTGGTTTTTTGTTTGTTTAACTGCTTTTTTGCAGATAGGTGAGAATCCTCTAGAAGGAAGATACATTCACATATATCCAGAAATAATAGCTTGTTTTGCAGAAACAGATTATGTTCTGAGGACATGTTCAGTAACACAGTTATTAATAACAAGCACTTATGAAAAGAAGAAACATCCATCACTTCACAAATTAAGAGCAGTAACTTCTCAGAAAATCTTCTGGAAGGCTTTTCACTATTTCATTGTCCTGCTATTACTATTTGTACATTTTAGAAAGTTAATTTTTGAGATATTGTGGTTTCAGTATTACAGTAAAATAGGATATTCATCAAGAAGTGGAAGACAGTGTTTTAGACTATTTTTTTCAGAACTTCTGCAAAAATCCCAAACACTTTGTCTATTTCCCCATCAAAGTACCAGTACAGAATTAATGAATGAAAGCTGATGGCCAGTATGCACAGACTATTATTACTGATGTTACCAGTGCTGTCTAAATTTGCAACTGTCTCTGATACCAGTATATTATAAAGCAAGTGAAATCAGCATTTGTTTTGAAGTGTTAGTCTCAAGTTGAGGGTGATAGCTTTGTGCACATCTCATTGAAGCAATTGGAATGCTTGAGATATCTATATAAAAATATAATATACACACATACTAGTTAATTTCAAATGTTAAAAAATGGATGTACTAGTGACATAAAAAGCAGATTCACTGTCTTTTGACAAATATCAGCATTATTCACTACATTGCATGTTCAAGAACTGCAGTTATTTCAGCACCACTGTGTGTTTCTCTACCACTTCTCTGACTCTTACCCCTCGTTATTCTTCGAGTTACTTCTGGCTTGTGAGCTGCTTAATGTGAAATACATGTGTTGTTTTATTTTATTTTTTTCTTGAGCTCTAGCAAATGTATATCTTTAACACAAAATTGAAGTTCTTCCTACCAATTGTTCTACCATCCCAATTACAGAGCTATACAACAGGAGACGGAGAAAGAGGTATGAGATCAGGCTAGGTAAAAGAGCAGGTGGAATCAAGTATTAAAATACATAGTATTACAAGTAAGCATGGTACATGTACCTATTTTTAATCTTATTGTATTCCTACTTTAAATATTTATGGGATATTCACAAGTAAGAAAGCCCACAATTGTAGGTTAAGGCATCACAAATTCTGGATTAGAACTACAACTAACTTTCTGTTACACTGAAAGTATTTGAATCTTGGTCCTCGAATAATACCAATTGTATTCTTCAGTATCTCTTTATTTAAACTCCTGACCATCTGTTCCCCCTCCACGCCCTCCCCCAGGTTATTAAATACTTTACACAGAACCGAGACAGTTAACTGCAAGTGTGCTGTTTTTTTCAAAATGTGGACTTTTAAAGAAATTCCCTTGCAGAAATTAGGCTTGTTCATCTTTGCCTTCCTTTGTGCCCATTCAGAAATAATCACGTGGGGCTCAAAGACCTCAGCAGAAGTACCAAGAGGAAACATGTCAGGGTAGGTCAAACCTGTTTCTCAAAAGCTTACCACAAAATAGACTAGACTGTCTGCATATGTCCTGTGTCAACACAGCGCTGAAATATCATACTTCTGTCTATGGTCCTTCCAGTGTTAGATCACAGGTATCAGCTCATGGGGCAGGTAGCAGCCTTTTAGTTTCAGACTGTATCTGGAAGTCATCATCTGCTGACTCCAGGAGTGCAGTAAGTGCATAACCTTGCCAGGACACTCTGGTAGTCTTATGGGCAGCAAATGCTGCAATTCTCTGTTGCCTTCTGTGGAGACTCGGGCTCCTCAGAGCTAGCACAAATCCCAGATGTTTCCTCCACTGTTGCTAAAGAGATAGACCTTCAGGTACAGGACTGCTGACCTGGTAATGTTAAGTGAAAAAACTAGCCAGAACTTTAGTTAAGGCCTAGAAAAACCGTGATTTCCCTTCTACTTCTTGCTGTGTAATAGTCTGACACCCTATGTGAGAATGCTTTTGTACCCTATGTACACTATGCATATGCTTATTAATGTAAAACTAATGATCACTTCAGGTTGCTTTCTGTGAAACCTTCTCGGTTTCTGTTGTAAACTATTTATTTGCCCATAGCCTCAAAAAACATGTTTTATGAGTTGTTACGTATTGATACTCAGGGTTCTCACGGCGAGTTACTTTCTTTCTCTTCTCTATTCATTTTCTGCTGTTCAGCAATGAATTTTTTGCCCTGAGGAAGAGGAGTCCAAAGTGAAAACCAATTATTTTTGCCTGTTTTCTTGCCTCTGACACTAGAAATGCTAAACAACTTCTTTATAGGAAACTGTTGACAATATACTGGCATTTACAAGTGAGATGGTACCAAAACTAGTCCAAGAAACAATTAGTTTTTAATTATTTTGAATTTTTTTATTTATTTATTTAGCTAAATTTTCTGAGTGGAACCACTGCCCATATCCCTCTCCCCTTCACAAGTGACACAACTGTGTAAACGTGTTCATAGAATGAATCCAGCTGTTAATGCCAATGAAGACTTAAATTAAGCCCTGGGAAGGTAGTTCAGTGTGAATGAACAGCGCTTCAGACCACAGCACACTGTGCCGATTGGTCGTTGTGTCCTTTTCTGGTTTGTGCCTTCAATCTGTATGTCCCAGAAGAGGCCAGGACTTTTAAACACAACTCCTTCTGGAAGATTAGAAATATTAGGAGACTGTTCTTACTGTTTTGTTTTTTTTAAAAAAAAAACCAAAACAACAAAACCCCCAAACCAAACCCCATCTCACTAGTTCTTAAGTCGAACTGCAGCGTGAATGTCCATCAAGTCGTGAGTAAAGATGACTGGATCATAAATGAGCAGCTTCTGATAGACCCTTCCCTGGAGGGGAGCACCTGGGGGGGCGGCAGGCAGCTTAGCCAGGGCACCCGTGCCTTCCGCAGCTTTTCATATGTAAATGGTCACGGGGGGGGGGGCAGGTTGCCTGCCTGCTTTCTGGTGGGGGGAGAAAGGGGAATGCTCTGTTCTGGTGGTGCTGTGCCCGCTCGCAGGAGCAGATAATGAAACCCTTTGTGCCCCCCTCCAAAGACTTGCACTTCAACAGGATCGGGCCCTGCAGCTGCAACCCTAGCAACAAGGGCCTGGAGAAAAGAATGAGGGCAGCTTCCCAAGGGAGGACGGCCACATTTGGAGATGAGCAAATTATACTGGTAGCATAGTATTTAGAAGAACCTGTGTGCCTGTTATTCTTCGTAGGGTTTTTTTTTTCTGGTTTTGATTTTAATCCTTAGACTGGAATCTATCTATGTGGTTTTTTAATACGTAGATAACTGAATGACTTAAGACTTGCCAGTGTTGTTGTTTGTTACTTTTAACTCTACCTTGGTTTGGGCTTTAGGAATTTCTTGTATTGAACATAACACTATAAGTTTGTTCTCATAACAAGTAGTAAAAATTCGTGGGGTTTTTGGTTTTGGTTGTTTGGGGTTTTTTTGGTGATTTTTAGAGTCTTGATAGGGTATTTCCTGGAGAATTCACAGTGCTGTTTGATACAGCACACAATTCTTTGTCACTAGTTAAAGAGCATGAAGGAATTTGGTTCGAGCTGATTTTTGTAGTATAGATGCACAAAATACTTAAAGAAGCAGTGGTTTGAGAAACTAATTTATTGTAAAAAATGTATATATGTGTGTATATATATATTCGCAGGACTATTTGCAAGATTTGCATTGGTGCTTCTTAAGTGGCTATGTTTGTGACAGATGTTTTCAAGAGAAATTAATGTTAAATATTTCATTTGTAAGATGCGACAATCCGATCTATTTGCATGGGAAGTCCTGTGAATGAATTGGGGTAACACTACTGATGTGAATACAATCGGCTTCATTAATTACCCAGCTATGGATAGTGATTCACCAGCCACAGTTCTGGCTGCACGTCTGGGAGAGAGGCGTTTGTTTGAGGGAGAGACTGAATAATGAATACCTTAAACCAAATGATCTGTGGCTGAGTGGCAGACAAAGAGGGCTTTGGAGAAGTGACTGGTTATCCTGTGTGAAAGGATTGCAGCCGTGTTGGCTGGCCTTCATGCTGAACCTTGCATGTGAGCCATTGCCCTTCATTTGGGGAGAAAAGGGGGAAGTCAAATCCACTTAGGAAGCAAGTGCACCTTGCCAGTGCAGGACCTGTTCCTGCATCATGCTCATTTAGTTACTCTAACGAAGAATGGTGATGTGGAAAGTTTGGTTATTTTAGTTCTGTTTTCCAGTATTTTGACAAATGCAGCAGCCATTTTTTGGCAAGATAGGTAGAGATCTTTGTTTGTTTGTTTTCTCTTCCACTTTCTTATCTCCTATACACAGTCTCTAACATCTGTGCTACAAGCTGATAGTAAGTCAGACCCCAGAGCAAATGGAGCAGCAGATGTGAGGATTCCTGGATGTTCTCTGATCAGGCCAATGTACTGACCTGGGGCAACTGCAAGTCGGGCGCGTGTTCCCTTCCACTGACTCTGCTACAGAGGCAATGATGTCCTGCAGAGGAGCAGGGTGGAAAGCTAGAACAACGTGATCTTAAACTGTTCAAGCAAGATATACTGGAGCGTGATAGTAGATGGGATGAGTTACTAATTTCTTGGCTTTCCTTTTTTTCTTTTGCCTCTTCTCTCACTTGTTCTGTATTCAGCCTGAACAATGAAAGAGGACTGAAGGTGAAAGCTAGCAAGACCATGTTCCCTTGCTAGGTGTATTTGTTGACTTGCTGTAAAGTGCAAAGGGAAAGGTCTGGCACCTATAAAATATTTGGAGACACCTTGAGCCTCAAATTATAGAATTCTCTGTATTTTTGTGAGGGGTAGGAAGAATGAAGGAAATGTTTTGGGCTGGGATAGGATTTGAGGCTGTAATTAAATGCTAGATTTAACAACTGTATCTTGGGTTCTTTGCAGAAGTTGGTAGTGAAAGCAAAGTTACAAATTTAAAGAGCTTTGACACCCCCTTTAACAACCCTTTCCTTTATTTGAGAGAGAGCAACCATAATGGAAAAATATGTTAAAGAGCAACTGTAACTTTTATCTGAATGCATACTTCTTACATCTTAATCTTAATTTTCAGATAAAAATTGTTGTTCCAGGCAAACGAATTGGTGTGTGGTTTTGGTTATTTTTGTTTCCAAATATACACATGATTTCTTTGTCAGCAGATTCAAGGAAAATGTCCCTCACTGCACCTACACACAGAAAAGAAAAAATGAACAGTTGTGTGGCATTGGAGGAGATATGATCTCATTCAAAATAAGGCAACTTTGTACGGTAAACTCAATTGTCACCTTACAACTGTTTGACAGTTTGGGCAAAGTAGTTGCTGCTTGCTTTTCATTTGAGTTGATTTACTTAAGTCAGTTCTACACATGCACTTGATTGTACCCTCCAGCAAAACCCTAGTGACTCATCTCCAGACCTTTCACTGGAAAGGATTACACAAATGAAATACTATGATGTTATTAAATAATTTAAAAAACAAAAAAAAACCCCCAAAACCAAACCAAAAAACCTACCAAACAAACAAAACCAAACAGAACTAAGAGAAATGTGAAGGCAGAAGAGACCTTTCTCTTTTTTCCCTTGAACAGAGAGGATTCCACTGAATTTTACTGCTTAAATTTTCAGTGATAATGGAGTTTGCCAGCAGTTCTGTACTGTTCAGAAAGAATGCTCACCACAAAGTTTGTAAAGGTCATTATGAAGATATTTACCAATTGTATATACTTCAAAGCTATTATGGTCTTTTCTTCAAAAGTGGCTGCAAAACTTCTTAGGAGTTCAAGGTAACTGGGGAAAGGGGCAGAAGTCTCCATAGGACTAAAGAAAATAGTGCATCTTCTCTCAAAATAAAAAAATCTGCCATTTTACCTCTTTTGTAAAAGGCAGTGTGCTAGTTTGGGTTATTTTAGCATAGTCTCATTTAAAGGGAAGCATGTACCAGTGTCCATAGGCTTTCCTGACCCTGGCAGTACCAGAAAAGGTAGTGGATTTGTATGTTAGGAAATTTTAATGGTCTGTCATGTTTCTCCATAAAAACACTTGGAGCCAGGATGATCCTTCTGAATAGCTAATATATATTTACTTTGTGGTCTAGGGAACTAAGTATTCGCCAAGAGGAATAACTATGATTGATTAACTCAGTTTACCTGTCAAGAGTAGAATAAGACAACAGACGGTGGAGAACAGAGTAGGTGGTGTTGGCAAAGCATTTTTTTTCAAGCTTAAACTTGGAAGCATGTGATGTTAAATCTATCATGAGCTAAGCCTTGTAATTCACTTCACTGTCTGTGGCTTGTTCTGCAGGCTTCATCAGCATAGTTTAGAAAAGAGGTCTTGGAGAAGCCTGACAGTCCCTTCCTGATATGAAGAGCTGCAATGGTTGCTGCTGCCATTTTCCTTACAGCTTTGTCGTATGTGTTACAAAAAGATTGCCTGTTGCGTTGGCTGTCTGGAAGACTTCTGTAGTTGATCTTGAGTAAAGGAATTTGTATTTCCCTGTTTCAAGTGGGCAAATGGTTTTGATTGATGTGAGAAACCGCTGGGTCTTCATGCTTATAGAGGTTCTTCCTCTGTGGCAGCAACATTCTCTTCATAGCGAGGAAGCACAAGTTCGGTACTTCATATTTGTTATTCAGGACCTTTCAAGTTTATCAGCAGAAGTATTGTATGTCTAGTGATTGTTTTGGCATGAGAAATACCATGGTCAAAACACTCTTTATTTTTCAGGCTTCCATTAGGGTTTTTGTTTATGTCAGAAGGTTGGAAAGAAGAGGGCATGTGTGTGTGTTTTTGTTTCCCTTCCTTACCTGTTTGCAAGCAGATAACTAACTAAAATAATGCAAGAGAGATTGCTTGGAGACAGTATGCCTCTGATCCATACCACAATTGCTGATACTGTTTTCAAATGTGTTTTCTTGTAAATAATCTCATTTCTTCCCTTTCCCTTTCCTGCCTCTCAAGTAAGTTCTCCAGAGCTATAACTTTGTACTGAAAGTGTTCATCCAGTGTGGACAAGAAAATACTGTCATGTAATGTGACAGCGGAATTGAAGTGCCCCCAATGGGAAAAAGAATGTAACTTCATTGCTGTGCTGTCTAACAGCGATAAGGTTTTATTTCACACTGCTAACATCTGCTGTAAGTAGATACTATGTTGGCTGTTACAAAATGCAACATTTAGTGAATCTTTTTTCCTAACCATATGTGTGCATGGATGAGAGAAGTATAGATATACTTGAGGAAGGGATGAGAAAGCAAGAAGTAGGTGGGGGCAATGTCTGAAGGCCATGCCAGGCTAGTGTGGAGACCTGGAGAACACAGGGCAGGAGCAGGAAGCACGTCCTCCTCTTTCAACAAAACTTCGTGGAATCTAAGTGTAAAAGAACTCGGTAGCAAGAAGCATCTAGATCAAATCACTTTGAAGGGCTGCTCTTCACCTTCACTATACGGAGGAGGTAGACTCACCACAAAAAGGTCACTTGACTTGTTCTTTCTATTTTGTTTTCTAACTTTTGGCTCTTATCCCCACTGCCCCAGGATTCGACAGGCTTGCTTCGCAGTGCAGTACTGCACGGAGAACAGAAGCAGGACAAAGTGGAAAAACACTAGAGGCTGAGTATCTGGCAGCTTGATGCACCTTGAGGGTGATTTGCTTTCTTTGTTTGAAACGCTGGCAGAAAGATGAAAGGTGCACAAAACTGTAGCTAACACTGGTTTCAGCCCTAACAGCAGCATCATAGTGCAAGTATCTTGAGGGAAGGGTTAAGGAGGAAGATGTTTACTAGTTTGGGGTTCACTTTTCCTAAATTCCTGATTCCTCCATCACTCCGGTATCTTTATTCCTTTAAGATTTGAGCTGTACCAGGTAGATCATCCTACAGAAGCTAGATACATAGACAAGATGGACAGAATAGGTTTTTTTATTTTTTTAAAAAACAAATAAAATACATGCATAGCAAAAATGTCAAGGTAGATTGTGAAGTAGGAAAAACTTCTACAAAGCCTTGATGAATTTATTTAAAAAGAAACCAATATATTGTATGTCTTTACTCGGAATGTCATACATAATGAAAATAATACTAAAACGCAAGTGATGTGTAATCTCCCCAGACACGCACACCTTCCAGATGCTTACTTTTACTGCTTCCTGTGTCTTGCCTTTTGCAAAGTGAGGAGGTTGAGAAAATGTTGTTTGACAAAGGGAGAAGGAAATTAAGGGGAGGGAGAGGGACGGTAAAGTGTTTGTATAACTCTGAATCATACGGAAACAAAGGGGCATACATTTAAGACGTAGCTTGCTTAATCATCAGAATAACTTTCGAAGGGTACTAATGGATTCCCCATGATTTGTTTTCTTCAAGTGACATTTTGGTGCCTATTTTAAGAAAAGATCACACAACAGACGAAAGGTTGAAGATCTTGGTTTTCTTTCAATTATGACATTAATGTCTCTGTGTAGAATATTGGATAATGACATTGTAGAGGCCTCTTCAGACTGGAATAACCATCAGTCCATTTATCACCACTTCTGTTTGTATCTAAAAATTCTAAAGCAGGCCATCTTTGGTTTAGTTGGCATTTGTTTATACAACAAACTTTCAAACTTCAGGGGTTTTTTTCCACCCTTGGTTTACAAAAAAACCCAAAAGACGACTGAAAATTTGGCTAAATACAAAGCAGTAGAAGCTTATTAGTGGCCACAAATCGACTAATGACTTAACTATATATTTACTTCTTGTTTTGACTGGTTAAAAATAAGAATCTACTTTCAGCTTAATAGTGCTTGGCAAAGAACAACCGCGCAGAGAACAATTATGCAGAGAAATGCAGTTTTTTGACATGGTGATGTACGAGAAAACACATGCATCAGTAAACGGGATGTTGTTTCTCCAGGTAACTTCTGTAGGTCAGCATTAGTAAGTCACCTTTCTTTCCAAGCTATATTTTGTTTCTTTAGCTTATTTTTCTTGTATAACTTTTCTCATCTGCAAGGCTTTTGCCCCTTACTTGTAGTCTCAAGCCTTAAGTATAAAGTCTGTACCTTGAGAAAAAGAGAAGGTATTTTAAATCCTGTTATGTCATACAAAAATCCATTCAAAATAAAATATAAAATTCTAGTGATTTATGCAGACCTGTGTATTAATAAACATTAAGAAGTACAGTGTGATCTGGCACAGCTATAGTCCTGTGTTGCCTAATTATAGCAAAGAAGGCAAATCTTCTCTCTCATATTTTTTGGATTATCTTTGCTTGGCATGTGTCTGGCAAGTAAACATTGATAAGTATAACAACTGCATATGAGATATATTAATGTTACCTAAAGAAAAGACTTGCTGTACCCATTAAGGATTTTTAAGAGTGTTGTATAATAATGTTTCATCAAAGAACTGCTGAGTATATTGCAGAGCTTTTATAAATACAGAAGATGAGGTTGACATAGGAGAAAAGAAACTACTAAAAGTACATACTTGGTAGGTATCTGTCTGGGTTTCGGCTGGGATAGAGTTAATTTTCTTTCTAGTAGCTGGTATAGTGTTATGTCTTGGATTCAGTATGAGAATAATGTTGATAACACACTGATGTTGTCAGTTGTTGCTAAGTAATGTTTATACTAAGTCAAGGATTTTTCAGCTTCTCATACCCATCCAGAAAGAAGGCTGGAGGGGCACAAGGGGTTGGGAGGGGACGCAGCCAGGACAGCTGACCCAAACTGGCTGAAGGGATGTTCCATACCATGTGTCATCATGCCTAGTATATAAACTGGGGGGAGTTGGCCTGGGGGGGGTGTGGATTGCTGCTTCGGAACTAACTGGGCATCGGTCAGCGGGTGGTGAGCAATTGCATTGTGCATCCCTTGTTTGTATATTCTAATTCTTTTATTAGTATTGTTTTATTGTTATTGTTATTATTATTATTATCATTATTATCATTATTATTTTCTTCCTTTTTTGTCCTCTTAAACTGTTCTTATCTCAACCCATGAGTTTTACTTTTGTTACCAATTCTCTCCCGGAGAAGTGAGTGAGCGGCTGCATGGTGCTTTGTTGCTGGCTGGGGTTAAACCACGAGAGTATCATACTCCTAACTCCTCTTGTGGATACTATAATTTCACATGTCTAGTAGAGAAGTAGTATCTGTGGATACTGCAGCCACTGCAATATATTCATAATGTAGCTTACGGCAGTCAGTCTTTCCCACCTAAAGAAGGATTAAAACTATTCTTTCCTTAAAGTGATAATGTTAGGTGAGAACCAACATGTTATATTACTGCCAGACCTGCAAAAAACCACTTGTTATATTTATTCTGAGCAGCAAAATTGAATAACTGAAAAGATTCCCTTTAAAAAGAATGTTGTGATTTCATCATGATACGGTCTGAATACATGACTTTATAGTTACATTGCTAGAATGCAATGAAAGCAGATATCAAGACAGATGTGCAAAGGGTTTTTTAAAATTCATCACAGATTAAAAGTTATCAGCAATGTATATTCAGTGATTTTTTTTTTTAAGGCAGACCATTCATGTCAACTTCAGAGTTCTGTGACCAGAGTTCAGAAGAAGTTCTGCTGAGAAACTTACTTGTTGCTTTATATTAAAAGATACCATATTTTTATGTATTTCTTGTTCTTTGCAATGCCTGCTCATAAAAATGTAAAAGATTAACATACAGAATTCTAAAAACTAATAAACATTTATTGGCCAGTTTTGCAGGGCAAAGGGTTGCCCTCTGTCTTTGGCATCACGAAGCAGTTTCAATGTCCTAGCTCTGCAAGAAAATATACATTGAAATCCATAAATGGTGGAAATGCATGTGCTTAGAACTAAGATGAGTAAGAATATCCTTGGCCTTCTTGAGTTATAAAATAATACTATCATTATCACTCAGTTTCCCACACATGTAAAGTGGAAGAGGTCAGAAGACTTCCTGAAAGTCAGACTGCTCAGGGCAAAGCCTGTGCTGCTACGAGCCTCCTAATTGTGTAATCTTTTTTTTTTTTTGTAACAATTAAACTAATTCCTGTTAAATAGTTAGCAATATGATTCATGATAATGGGTTATACTCAAAGATATTTATATGTATGCATGATATCTTTTTACAGTAATTTCAATGAAGTCACCATGGCACAAGATGAAGAGTTATGCCTGTGTTGGAATGCTGGGAGTATATTAAGTTCAGGAAAAAAAGTTGTTCTTTTATCTGCTTGATAGCAGTTCTCAAAGTTTTTGCCAAGTCTTTAAATGGTTACTGAATCAATTTTATTTTTTTGGCAAGGCAATTTTTTTACATATGTTAAAGACCTTTTGATTTCTTCCCCACAGAACATTTTAGAAAAATGGAATGGAAAAGATCTGCTCATTCATCTGTTAATTTCTTTGCCAAGATGTGGCTGTTCATGTGTGGAGTTTTCTTCTGGTTTCTTAACTGATGGTCTGTACAGTTTAGTACTACATGAGTCATGTGCTTGAACTTCCACCACTTGCCTACTGAGAGTGTTCTACAATTTAGGAAAAAAAACCAGGAAGTGTTTTTCTGATAATTGCCTTCCTTTTTTTCTGCTATAGCTTTTACCGTTAAGCTATATACTCATTTAACTTGGGTTAAATTGATTAAATCTGTGTTAGAGTAGGAAGGGCTCCTGGAGGCTGCGTGTCAGAGTACAGAAGTGCGGATTTGAAAACCTATCTTCAAGAGTATAATTACCCAGTTATATCAACAATGTCATTTGTGCTTTTGGGCATAATAACATTTTTTCTAATTAAAGTTGTGTTTTATGCTTCCATCTATCATCTGAAAGTGTGACCATGCAAATAAAAAACTGCCATGTTTGATAAATAAGATAGATTAGTTGATCTCATGTTTATTCTTTGTAACTTTGATTTTTTCATTCATTGGTGAAACCACTGCACTGGTGTCTTAAAGGCTTTCGGTGATTAAAAATACTGACTTAAATGGTAGGGGGCTTTCTAGCTGGCATCAACTAAACAAGAAATTCATGTCTATGTTCAGCATAGGCACCTCTTCTTCCCTCAGGGCAACAGAATCCTTCTGTGAAAGTGAAAGGAAAGTGTCATACAAAAGTGTCTGAGTTGGCTGTGTGCTCTGAGCTCCTCTTGAGGTAATATGTACTAGTTATTGACAAATAAGTAAATGTTTTATAATAGCACTGTACCCATAAATGCATTTTATGCATGAAGTTCCTAGAATAAGAAGGTGAAAAAACAGATCCTTTAAGTCCAGATATTTGTTGTTGTTGTTGTTGTTGTTACAATAAGCTGGAAATAATTATTTTACTTTCAACATGATGCACCTTCAATTCCTTCATGCAAGATAGCAATACACTGCATTGTAGTCTGTATCTTAAAAACAAAGCTAGAGCTAGCTCTTGATGCCCAACTATCAACTGTGCACAGATCAATCCCCTTTTCCACAGAGATGCCCATGAAGGGCGTGAGGTACAGACCATGTGAGGGGTGGGGGGGAGACATTTGGCAAGGGGCCATGGTCTGAGGTTAAGTGAGTCTGGGTCATGTCTATATGTGGAAGTTGCAGTAGCTAGTCCAGACTTGCTTTCCGTTGCCTGCTCAAGAATCCTGTCTGGTGTGGCTACCACTACTCTGCTTGTGAAAGTCAGCTCCCTCACCTACAGCCGTGCTCGGCACCTCCTAAGGTGCCCACACGGGAAGTGGATTAAGTGCAGCACAATGATTATGCATGAAATCACATCTTTGACAACTGAGCACCAACCTCTTCCTTCTGTAGATATAGTGTATGTGACAAATGGCAAATCTAGTTTCATATCCAGCATGTTCTTGGTTGGTTTTTTTTTCTTTCCAGACAGGTTTTCTGATTTCTTTGTTAATAAGGTAGTTTGTTTTTAATATAATCCACAGATAAGAGACTTTCAAGGGCAGAATTCATAGTGTAGGAACATAACTATAACTGAAAGCTAATAGGAAGTAAGCAGCAAATGCTGTCTGGCTTTGAGCTAAAGAATGAAATACCTTCATTTGAGGGTGGGGAGCATTGTGGTGTGGTTGTTTGGGGGATTTTTTTTGAGGGGTTAGGATTTTTGGGGAAGGTCTTGTGCTGTTGTGGTAGCTACTTGCTAACCCAGAGTAGAGGGCTCTCCAGTCAGTCATGGGAACCAAGCCTGGTAAGCAGAGCTGGACAGCTTGGTAATTTTTGTTTGATGAAATCAGAGCCTAGTGAAGACTCCAGATAACATAAGCACTGCGGTTGGCTGTGCATTCACATCTGTTTCTGAACACCGGGTAGTGTGATAGAAAGTACCGTTTTTCAAAAATTGCATTAAATTGAGAAGCAGATAGCTTTGCCATGAGTTGAGTTTTAGCGTACAAAAAACATTTTCTGCCCACAAGAAGGTTAACAATTAAACCAGTGACTGTGAAGGTAAATTGAGCAAAAAATGTCACGCTATTTAAATCTTCTTTATTGCCGTGGATACAAACACAGAGCAGATTTACAACTGTGTGTGCTCTTTGCTTTAGAATGGCTTATTTTTCATGCTGCGGTGTTCTCACGTGTAAAGCAAAACCATTTGCAGTGTAGCAGAGGTAGCATTGAAAGCTGCAGCGCTGAGATTTCTGGGAGGAAATGTCAGTGGCAGCGTGTACCTTCTCTTTCCTATCCACTGGTTAGATAGAGATTGGAGCCTGAAAGCTAGCCTCCTTTCATATGATTCTTAATGTCTTTTGGTGTACTTTTTTTTTTTTTTTCCCCTAAGCTTGTGCTTCTAGGAGGAAAAAATACTGTTCTGATTAATTTTCAATTAAGTCATTCACATTGAATAGCTGGCATGACTCTGCTTTGCAAATGTCATGTAGTAGTTCTGCCTCTAGCGAATGTAATTTTTATTGTGTGACATGAACTTAGTCTAGAATGTATTGGGGAAAGAATAGGAACGGTGTTTGTAGTGCAAAACATGCTTAAGAGCAAATAAATAAAAAGCAGCATTTTTAAGGAAGACAATCAACATCAGATGCATGAGTTTGTCAAAGCCAGTGGCTGAAGGACTTTTGCAGTCAGAATAAATGAGTAAATGTGTTGCAGGTGAATCAGGTTTTTTTTACTAGGGAGGAAAAGAAACCCTTAGTAATCTAAGTATCCATCTGTTACCTCCTTCAGCTTTTTAAAAAGCTCTCAGCTATCTGCACTGGTGGGTACTTGCAGATGTGTGTAACATTAGTGAGGCCGTACCTGGGGGCTGGGAAGCTGAGTGAGGGTCCCTGACCTTGCCCCCTGGGGAAGGCTGGTCTGCCTGCAGCAAGCTGGATGCCTGGTGGCTGCTCCCACCTGCTGTCGTGCACCCTCGGCCAAGAAGCTGCTCCTTATCTTGCCAACTTACCTGCTCATCTGTCTGTCATCCCCTGCTGTCACATAGCCCTAAGTCTTAAACAAACCAAACACTTCTATTTCACAGAAAACTTTAAAACTAATGGTGAAATAAACACAACTGACAAGGTGGATATCTTGAGGGTGGACAAGAGACCACCCTCTGAATCCAGATGTATCCTGACAAGTTTGTCTGGTGGTGTCCTTAAGGAACAAATGAGAAGTGTCTGGCCAGGTATACTGTCTCAGTCATCTCTTGTGTATTAGTGTAACACATAGAAAATACTTCCTTTGCATCACAAAGAACAGAAAGGTCTTTAGTTTGAGAAATGTTTGGTTTTATTGCAATTCATTTCAAAAGAAGTGGTATTTTTTATTGTTTTTAGAAATTGAGGGGGTTTTTTTCTTAAAAAAAAAACCCAAACTCAGAATTTGCAGGAGCAGTTGTTTATGTTGTGAAGCTTTTTTTAAACACATTCTGTTAGCAGGCTGTTGGATAACATTGGATAGTTTATGACATAGGATAATCTCTGCAATTTATCAATGAAAGTTCTTTAAATTGTTGGCAGACTGAATTTGCATCCAGAAAATCATATCCTATCTGTGATATGTCTGGTTTTTAAGAGGAAGTAAAATTTTAAACTACATGCTATACGGGTATTTTCTGTCTATTGTATGAGAATACAGTGTTGAATAGCTGTAGTTAATATAACCAGAAGTTCATTATGGAGTTCAAATAGTGTCATCCTGTGGTTATTTGGTGTCAGAGTATACTTCTCACATTGCCTATTTACTTCCTGATAGCGAGCCACTGACTAAGAATCAACATACATAAAGTTTCTTTCATATTTAGTAGACAAGCATTGCTAGTTGTTTATAGTTTTGTCATCAGCTTTCAGTTTGGGGAGCTGAAATGAACTGGCTTAGCATTTACAGGTATGAACAACTTATTTTAAAACTCATTGGAAAAATAACTCTTAGCCTTGACACACCTTTATTCTAGGTTTTTCTGTTCACTGGATACCTATCAATGTAGGTAAGCCAAATGCTCCTGTGTACATGGGTGTTCCATAGGAAAGCCAAACCATTTGAGATTTACAGTGGTTTTACATTGGCAATAAAACTCCAGGTGACTTAACCACCACTGAGATATGACCCGCAGGGTATTTTCCAAATGGGCATTTTTAGCAATAATGTACTTGAACTTTTTGTGGGTACACAGGGAACACAATTCAGTGTTTCTTGGCAAGGTAGGCAGGTCATTTCTGAGGAGGCAATTTAGCTTCCTGTGTGTTCAGATTTCAGAACAGCAGTAACTGTTCTGCTGAGAATATGTACTTTGTTAAAATGTTTCTGGAACATTTTTAAACTCCCTTTTTTGTACAGCACTTTGTTTCTTAACTAGGTCAATAATTCTGGTATCTCCATTGAAATTGCATTTCAGTGTTGGAGATTTGTGCACCATGTATTTTTCTGTTAGGCTGACTATATGTATGCTTGGCTATTTTTCTACATCTGTTACAGCATAGTGTCTTTTGGTTTTAAAATTGCACATGTCTTTACCTGATTTCTTAAGCTTTATTAACTTATAATTAAACTTTATTTGGTACAGTTGTTCATGTTGTCTAGTGTATAAAAAGACGTGTTGCAGGTGAATTAAGAGACATCGTTATGGGGTTAACTAAAAGGGTTTATTAATGATTAAATAATGATCAAATGATAATAAATGATTGAATGAAAATTAAATGTTAATCAATTAAGCAATAGTTGAATGGTAATTAAGCAGTGATTTAACCCAATTTTCAAGAAGGGTAAGAAGGAAGACCATGGTAATTAGAGGCCTGTCAGTCTCACTTCAGTGCCTGGTAAAATTATGGAGGTTATTCTGGGAGTTATTGAAAAACACTTCAGAGATGTTGCAGTCATTGGTCATAGTCAGCATGGGTTAACGAGGGGAAAGTCCTGCTTAACGAACTTAATTTCCTTTTATGACAAGGTCACCCATCTAGTTGACCAAGGGAAGCCAGCACATGGGTTTTTGGATTTTATCAAAGCTTTTGATATGGTCTCCCACAGTATCCTTCTGGACAAAATGTCCAGCATACAGCGAGACAAGTCCATAATACATTGGGTGAGCAACTGGCTGACGGGTCGGGCTCAAAGGGTTGTAGTAAATGGGGTTACATCAGGCTGGCAGTCAGTCACTAGTGGGATTCCGCAGGGCTCAATTTTAAGGCCGGTGCTCTTTAATGTTTTTATAAATGATCTGGACGCAGGAGTCGAAGGTACATTAAGTAAGGTTGCCAATGATACTAAATGAGGAGGAGCTGTGGACTCCCTCGAGAGTAGAGAGGCCTTGCAGAGAGACCTGGATAGACTAGAGAACTGGGCAATCACCAACTGTATGAAATTTAACAAGAGCAACTGCTCGATTCTGCACCTGGGACGAGGTAATCCTGCCTATACATACAAACTGGGGGGCAAGAGGCTTGAGAGCAGCCCTGCAGAAAGAGATCTGGGGGGTTGGCAAGTTGAATATGAGTCAACAGTGTGTCCTGGCAGCCAAAAGGGCCAGCCGTGTCCTGGGGTGCATCAAGCACAGCACAGCTAGGCAGTCGAGGGAGGAGGTTGCCCCACTCCACACTGCGCTGCTGCGGTCCCACCTCGAGTCCTGTGTGCAGTTGTGGGCACCTCAATACAAGAAGGACATCAAACTATTAGAGTGTGACCAGAGGATGGTGACCGAGATGGTGAAAGGTCTCGAGGGCAAGACTTACAAGGAGCAGCTGAGGTCACTGGGTTTGTTCAGCTTGGAGAAGAGAAGGCTGAGGGGTGACCTCATGGCAGTCTGCAACTTCCTCAAGGGGAGCAATGGAGGAGGAGGCGCTGATGTCCTCTCTCTGGTGACCAGCAATAGGACACAAGGAGTTGGAATGAAGCTGTGTCAGGGGAAGTTAGACTGGACATGAGGAAAAGGTTCTGCACTGAGAGGGTGGTTGGTCACTGGAACAGGCTCCCCAGGGAAGTGGTCACGGCACCAAGCCTGTCAGAGTTCAAGGACCATCTGGACGGTGCTTTTAGTCATATGGTTTAGTTTTAGGTAGTCCTGTGAAGAGCAGGGAGTTGGACTCAATGATCCTTATGGGTCTCTTCCAACTCAAGATACTGTATGATTCTATGATACTTTTACACCTAATGTAAAACGTTGTTTACCTCGTTACAGGTATCAGATGCTGGGTAAGGGGTCTCTCAACCTTGAGAAGTAACCTTGAGAGGTGTCCCTGCTCAAGGGGGAGATGACTGCTGTGCAGCCTGCTGCTGTACAGGAGAGTTCAATGGGCTTGGGAGTGGGCTACAGATATTTATAGTGGAAACTGATTGACTTGTAGTCAAACCCTGCTTTGGTGTATGTGTAGGTGTGCAGCTGTAGCAGTTTTAGGTTTGTCTAGTCCCAGCTCAGACTGGTACTGTTAGCTCCTGATAAGACATCGCCTAGATTCCTTAGTCCCTGTGAAGATACGGCCTAGCACAGTTCTCACAGTTTGCACAGCGGGGCTGACTTCAGTCAGACCTCCTTGTCAGTGATGCCAGAACAACAAGCGGGTGCATCCATCACAGACTTGCCTAACAACAAACTTGATCTGTACTTCCAACCAAAAAATTAATAAGCAAATATCTATCACGAAATGAAAATCAGTGAGGATTTTCAAGATTTTGTTTGCAGTTAGATTTTTTTTCATACTCTTGCCTTTGTGGAGATAAACATTTTATCATTGTTTTGCGAAAGACATACAAGAGCTCTCTGTGGTCAAGTATTTCTTCCAAAGAGTAAATACTCAAATTCTACAGAATATTAAGGATCATTTGCAGTGATTCTCATCTTGGGGGAGGGTGAAGGAAACAGCAATAATTCCTCTTAATTAATGTGCAGTATGTGAATCAAGCTGCAGTCTGAAGGTGGTCCCAAAATAGGATACTGAATTATAGGATTTCCTGTATGAAACAACCCTGTATAGGTACTGATGTTATGGCTGTTAATGAACTGTGTCTATATGTACACGTGCAATGGCTTAGTGTGAACAATTGTAAAGAGAAAAAAATCTCCTGAAGAGTTTTTCTCCATTTTTCTCCCCTCCCTGAATCTCATTCTGTTTTGAAAAAAGAGTGTTCCTTTCAGGAAGAAAAAAAAGTGCTGTTGACCTGAAAAATGTCATTTCATACTGACTGCAATGCTAATACATGAAATTTTTCTTTACCAGCTGACCCTAGAAACTTTTTTCAGTTCATAGTTTTTCTCCTTAATACAGACTAGCTGTCTGAGGTTCATAGAGGTAAAAGCTTGTTAGCTTCTAGTTATTTTCATACTTTCTGTATATAGCATGGTAACCTTCGCCATAGGAATGAAATACTTTGTGATTGCTGCAGTTACTGAATTATAGGTTGTGTGTGTGTCTTCATACGGACATGTGCGTGCACATGCAGTCATGGTATTTGGTAGGCTTCTTGTGTGTGGAAGTGGATAGGAGGGGTTATCTGTGCTGTGGAAGTCTAGAATCTCTGTGCATACTTCTTTCTTAGTAGTTGTATTTCAGTTCATTGCTTTCTTTGCAATTGTTTAAGGATTATAGAATTAGGACACTCTTCTGCATTATGGCATATTTAAATTATGATACATGAACCCAACTTCTTTGTTGCTACGGTTATGTTCAGATTTTCCTTTCCTTTAAGTGACTTAAGAAATGTCTGGAGGCAGAGGAAGGGAACTGTCTCTTGCTGTATGCTGCTAGATAAAGAGGAAACCTGACTCTCCTGTCTGGGTGTCACTTCGTGCTGCATCTTACACAGTACTGTGCTAGCAGATCTCTGGCTTTTGATGGGAGAAGAGGAAAATGCCAGGCAATTTATCAGATCCATCCCCCTCCTTGTGCTCCGGTCTGGAAACACATGCAGCTATGGTAAGCATTTTTACATGTATGCATATTTCTGACCAGAGGATTGTTTTTGAGACTTGCTTTGTCAGCATACTGGTGCAGCTCCCCAAGCTTACCTTTAGAGTGAAATCTCAACAGGCCCAGTTAGCACTTGCCACCTCTCACTGGTTCTAAAACTTCTGTGCTTCTGACTCTGTCATATGCGCCAGAAAAATCCTGCTTTTCCGGCCTAACTTGGGTGGTATTGCTTGTGTTTCTGCACCATTTTGTGTGTGAAGATGGACTTCCCATAAAATAAACCAAATATTTTAATATCTTGCTTTGAAGTGGCTCGTCAGGAAAAACTGACACCACTCCAGACTAGTTGTAGCCTAATTTAGACTTGCATTATGTGTGGTTGTTGTGTGAGTGTTGTTTAACTGAGCAACCACTAAATGTGGTAGAAGTTGAAGCCAGCAGATGTGATCTGTATTAAGCTGCATACTGGTCATTCAGGAGAATTAATGGGAGCACTGGAAGTACAATAGACTGCACAGTACAGTAGACGGTACTGCTACCTGGGAACTGGTGCACCTGAGAAGATGGACTGCATGAACTAGTAAGTCTCTGCCTATAACTTCTGTAAGTACATACTCCAAACGTCCTAAATTCTATCTCTGTTCTAGAGTGATCCACATATCTTTGAAAATGTGATTTGTCTTTGCTTAAAGAAACTTAGAAACTTTTCTATCTCCCATGTGCATACATGCAGGTACACACACAGAGTTCCAGTTATGTAAAGCAGCTAATATTAGAGAAATTATAAAAGGGCTAGAGAATAAATATAAAGAAATGGTAGGGCCTTAAATGCTAGCAGATGAAAAATATGCTGTTCTGTCGCTCTTTGAATAGAAAACTATTGCTGTTTTGTTGCTTGCAAGCTACGGAACTGAAAGCCAAAGCAGAAGCATCAGCTCAAGCTGCACTCTTCCTGTTTGAAACATCTCATCGCTGTGTGCCAAGGAAGGCTTGAACAGAAGTGATTCATCTGGCTTTTCAAACAGGCAAATGTGCACCCTAGCTAGTGTTACTGGGTGACTGATTAAACTTATCCAGTCCCACAAAATGTGATGCTGCTTTGCTTACTGTAATTGGTTTCATAATTGTTTCGTACTTGAGTGGGAGGTGAGGAAGTGATAGCAGTGATCTATTGAAGTACATTAAAATGTCTTTAGATACAATGGCAGACTTCTGTTGCAAGGCTGTCTATCTTACAATAGTAAGTTAAAATCTGCAATAGCGGTGTGCCGTGTTGATTTTTTTTGACATGAAACATTACTGGAATGGTGAGAGTTTGCCTCTGCAAACTCCTGACAGTGTTAATGGTCTTTTCTCCCCTTGTTCCCACTTATTCCTTTCCTCTGTCTGAAACCTTCCTTGGAAATTGCTTTGGTGTATTAGCTTTCTGTGGAAAAAGGAATATTATAAATACTGTGAACAATGCTTTTTACCTATTGTCATACTAAAAAACAGGTAGCGGTCCCTTGAATATCTTGAATGGTCTGTCACATAGTTTGTCATGGGTATTTTTTTCCCCATAGACTATTCCATTCCTTTTAATGCTACACTTGTTAAAATGATGGACTCTGGATGCCAATGTGGAGCATTTCCTGTCATTAGACATCATAAGAGGGGGCTCTTCAGGGAGGTTTTGTTTTTTTGTTTTGGGTTTTTTTTTTTTCCTTCCATTCCTTATGGAAATGGTACCCTGTTCAGAGCCTGCCTTAGACCAATAGTTTGCCTTGTTTATTTTTTTTCTCTGACTGGTATTACCTATTAGAATTAACAAGGAGGTCAGCTGAGAAAAGTGTTCTTTTGTGTTACCTTTAATAGGGCTTGACAGTTAAGAAGGTAATGTTATTGCCCAATTAGAAATTTGACTAACAGGATTTTTTTTTTTTTAATGTGAATGGGCAGGCAATATGAAATCAGATTTCCTAAACCTAGGAGTGGCATCTCAAAGGCTTCTCGCTTGTTCTTAACTGACTATTTTTGTAGGTAGGGCAAACTGTATTATGCCTAGACTATGTCTTCAGTAGGACAAAACATACTTATTTTGTCTTTGGTTTGTCTTCCTGTTATTTAGTAAATAAATTTGGACCATTAGTTTTCTGTTAGTCTGTCTATATTTTCATGGTGCAGAACTATTGGATATTCTATGCTGTGGTTTTCAGAGAAGTAGGTTCCTGTCTGCATATGTGTGGGAAGTACGATGAGCTATGTATGAGCTGTTTCAGAAAGCTGCGTTGAACCCATGTATGTTGAAAGCAATTATTTGTTGAAGACATAGGAAGCTTTGAAATGTCAGTGCTGGAGAAAAGTTTACCTGCACTGCTCAGTCACTGACACAGTATTGCCTGTTAAACTTGGTTTGGTCCTGAAAAACTATGCTTTTGTGTTCCAAACTGGACACGGGGAATTTTAATGGGACCAGTGTAATACTGTCTCTTTAATTTGTTGGGTTTGTGCACAAAGTAATAAGGACCTTTCAAGGGCTAGGCCACTTAGCTGAAATAATTAAATTTAAGAGAATGACTAGAGGGTAAAACTCAGGCAATTGCAGGTGGGGGGTAAAAAAAAAAAGGGCGGGACACTTGTCAATGATAAATGTTTGAGCTTCACACTATCACGATGTTTTAAAGATGTTTAAAGGCGCTCTGCTTTAAGTACCTAGTTGGCACTCGCAAACAACGTGATTACTGTCACACTTGTGAGCTGTTCTTTCCTTGAGTAAATGGCCTGCTTTCCTGCCTTCACCTGCTTTACAGCTCCCTCTTACGCTGTCAGTGACATAATATGAAAAGCCTAGTATTTCTCCTTACAGACTTGCTGTGGTTCCTTTCCTGTATCTTTTGCTGCCTTCCCATGTATTATCTCAGATGGGTACATCTGTTGTGGGGAAACTTGTGGTGGCTTCCTACAAACTGAAAACATAAAAACTGGAGGTGTTTTGGTTCCAGTGAAAGATTAGATTGTTGCTAAAGCCAGACTCCATTCTATTAACAACAACAAGAATTAAAACCAATCCATCTTCCTCCTTTAAGTAAGCCATAAGACTACCTTCATCCTATTCCACCATTTTCACTATTCTTTGAAACTTTTAATTCAGAAGTACTCGCATAATACGTAGTAGTTCATGGCTATTAATTTGTGTTGAGCTTGATTTGAAGTACAACCTATTCCTAAGTTGCTTAAGTAAATACACTAATGAAAACCCCTTCAGTATAAATAGGGGCAAAAAAACCCCTGACTCCCAAATGACCAATAATCCCAAAATAAAACCCTATAATAAAATCTTATAAAAAGCTTTAGTAATAATGTTCAAAACTGTATCATAAAGGCATAAATAAAATACCTTTTTACAGAGTCAGGACCTATGCATTCAGGGTTTGAAAGTGCACAAGAAAGTCTAACTTGAACTTTGAAGAAGCTTTTTAAATGTCTTGAAACTAAACCTGAAAGCAGTTGCGGGGCGGGGGGGGGGTGAATAGATATGGGAAAGTTATGAGGAAGTGAAAAAGGGATTTCAGCCTTACTCAGCTTGTGTTGATGGTGAATGTTGTCCTTTGTCTGGCAAGAGTTACTTGCAGCTCAGGTTTCTCAGGATCTGAAAGTGCAAAAGCTAATTGGTGCATTAAAAGCAGTGCCAAAGTCCCCAGAAGTCTCTGCTCTGGAGGGGCGAAGGGAGGAAGTGTTTCTGAAGTGCACTGCCCTGGTGAGATAAAGGTTGTGATACAAAATTCATGCATGAAGGCAACTTTCCCTATAGATCAGGTTTGTTTAGAACCTCTATTGCTTCTTGTACAGATTGTTTTATTTCAAAAAATGAGGCTGGCAAGTGAGTAAACACTTCTGGCTTCCTTTAAGAGCTGGAGAGCATCTTCCAGTTGCTACAGCTGTAAGTGTATGGAAGCGCGCACCAGTGCAACCTCTCTGCTGGTTTGGTCACACCTTAATCCCCTCCCCGCCTCATTTCTTGCTGCCACTTGACTGTATCTGTGAAGCAGCAAGAGGAAATAGTAGAGCTACAATAGAGATTTAAAGTGAAAAATATGAAAGAAGTCTTAAAAGTACACCCTGAAATGATTATTTTCTACTTAGAGCTTGCAGGATTGAAACACATGATAGCTGTTCAGAGCCTTTAAGGCAAAAAACCAAGAGAAGTGTCTTTTATGGAATGATACTTCTATATCAAGAATGATTGTAAAATTCTTGAGACTAAAAAACTAATAGTAGTCCTGGTCGTGACTGCATACATGTGCATGTCATAGTACATCATGTCACGACATGGCACACTTAGTCATGACTTTGTGCGTGCTTCAATTTTTTTTTCCCTTCCCCGCCCCCCCCTTTCTCCTTAAACAGTAGTCTGAGCTTTAGAGCAAATCTAGTTAAATTCAGATGTTAACACCTGCAGTCATTTTCTTTCTCTTCCTGTGGTTTTATTTGCTTCAAGTAATTGTCAAAGAGTGTTGTTACCACACTTCCTCTTTGAAGCCATAGTGAACAGTATGCAGTCAAAGGATATAAAGGGTTCACCCTTAAAAGGAACTTTTTATAGATGTTTTTTAAGAACACCAGGCTGTTCTTAAGCTGTATAATTAATAAGTAGCTTTATTGTAATTGACCCTCCACAGCATGCAGCATATTCCTGTTTGGATCAGCTAAGGTAAATGCTCTCTAACCTGCTTTTTGCCAGTAAATGTGAAGAGCTTTGAGGGGAGATTGGTTTCTTTTTTTACCCTTCCTCCTTTCCTGCTCTGTTTATTTCCTACAGAAAAGCTAATACTGCTTTAATAAGAAAAATTGCTGATAGTGTAAGAGAATGTGGCCCACCCCCACTATCCATTAATGCAGTGTTTGCAGTTACTGCCTTTATGACTGGTACTTAATGGTAAGTAGCAGTTTTGGTTTTTGCATTAGATCAGATACTGTGGAATAAACTTCAGAGTAATGAAAATTACCTTACTGGTTTTCACTTTAAATTTTAAACAATGTGTCCTTTTTAATACCTTCATTTCTTCATGCTACTTAAATTTTCTATAAATGGGATGAAATTGAAGTCATACATAAGGTATAAAATCCTTAAAATGTAACAAAGTTGTTCAGCATGATAGTCTGGTGTGTTCTTGCAACGTGAATCACACACTCTAAAATAAGTTGCATTCAGAAGGTTTAAATGGGAAAAAACAAATAGGTGTTTCACCATTCATCACTCTGATTAACTTTCTGGTTCAGGCAGAATAAGCGCCTTTTTGGCATGAGCTATATGGTGTTCTGCCACTCTGAGCACCATAAACTGTGTAAAGAGTGAAAACAAGGAGTGACAGAGCTGTTGCCTTGAACTATGTTCTTCAGCCTCTGTCCTCTTCATCTGGCAAATGCAGCAACACTTGCGAACAGTGCCATATTAAAGGCTTGAACCAACGACAAAGCAGACAACTAGCTCTGAAGTATTGCACATGTTTTGGGACCTCATTAATTGCAGCTAGGTTTGGGGTGCAGTCCAGGCTTTGCAGGAATGCTTTCTCACCAGATTGCTAGTGGGCTGGTACTACATAATTACCTGACTGGTAGCTGTAGGTCAGTGTGGTGCTTTTTTCTTTCTTTCTTTATAGCCGATAATCTGGAAAAGAACAGCAGAATTTTCTTGTTTCAACTGGTTCTTTAAACAAGCAACTAGTAGTGTAAGAGAAGTCCTAGTGTGTTGCTGTTGACATCACAGTGCCGGATATGCCTTTTTGCCTTTGGTTTAATTGCTTTTTTTCTTTCCGTTTTGGTGCGGCAGATTTATACCTGATCTTTTATGTTAACTTGGCCACTGTAAAAACCACTTGTTTAGCAGAGTGGGGGTGTAAAATTCCAGTGCTCTAACAAATACTGCTGAGCTTTTGTTTGCCTTTTAAGAGGTGCAGTTACTGTCAGTTCTCTCCAGACTTACAATTATGTCCTCCCACCACCTTTTTTTTTAATTAAAAGACAACAGATTGAAAACCTGCTTGATACTGCTTGCAGAACCATGAAATGAAAGGCAAATGTGGCAAGGCTATAGAAGATAAAATAAATTTTTAAGAATGAACATGTCATCAGAGGCTATTATTCACGATCTCTAGCTTGGCTTTGTTGTTCAGCAGCTTTTGATTTAAGGGGGGGAAGTCAGTGTCAAAGAGAACTCTGTCCTGGAGGGCACGAGTCCTGCGTGTTGAGAGGCTGGGTGGAGAAAATCTTCTACATCCTTGAGTATTTTGTAACCAGGAAGAGCCTTCTAGGCTCACAGGAGTATGCACAAGCCCTTCGGGTTTGTTCCCAGGGCTTCGGCTCAACACGGCACTTAACGCTGCAGTGAGCTGGAGGAGTGTGCCAGCTATCAGCAAACGAGGAGACGGATCGACAGAGGAATTTCCCTGCCCTTTCCATGTGCGTCTGTCTTCTGTACACGGGTGTAACAGCAGGATGGAAGTTAACCCTCTGTGAGAACAAGAATTTAATAAGTTATATCTGGCCTTTATCAAACAGAGATTGTGAGGGAGCAATAATACGAGTGTCAGAATTTCAGGAGCTGCAAATCAGAATATTGGGATACTTGCGCAGCAAGAGAAGCCCACTGCAATGTATCCATTTATAGCTCTGGCAGGTGACAATATATTAGACTTCAAAATGCTCTAACTTTGACTACTTGCTTTTTCAATTTCTCATAATCTGAGCAGCTAGCGTCGGGGGACTATTGCTGCGTTTCAGAACAACTTGGAGCCTATCTTCTCAGAAGTAAAACCACCAAGTTTTACAGAGAGATAAGCTGTGCAGTTACTGGACTAAAATTGTCAATTGTTACAGGCTTAACAGGAGTTAACCATGTTTTATTTCTAATTTTGTTACATATTGAATCAGACTTAGGAAAGAATTGTGTAGCGTGCAAATTCTGAGACTGTAGAGAATAGTATTTTCTTACCAAGCTTTTCTACGTTAGTCCAGCTCTTGTGATCTAAAGTTCATCAAACTTTTGGTAGCCAGAAGAATTAAGAAAATGATGTGAAGCTACCCAATTATGAAGTGAGAACTTCCTTAGAGACTTTTAAAGTTATTTTCATTCTTGAATTTCACACTGTTTGTTGATAATACCCATGTTTTATTGCAGCTTATTGACACATACATGGGATTTGGATGATCATCTTTGAGGTAGAAAAAAAATCTTCTTTTAAGTAGTTAAAATATGTCATATTAGCACTGTACTAAGACCCTTATTCTGAAGCGTCTGACAAAAGAAAGCTTGTGTAGAAGAATTTTTTGAGTTTTGTTTCGTTTTTTTCTTAACCCTGAAGGTGTTTGTTTAATGAAATTGCTTTGCTCTATATGGTGTTAGTGATAGGAAAAGATAGCAAAGCATTTTTCCCCCCCTTCCTACTCTGATCTTTAGGCAAGAAATGCCACAAACAGGCATATAAACTTGATTTAAACACTACTAATAGCTTTTTCAAAGCTGGGAGAGACAAGTACTTTTACTGGGGTTTTGCTGTTTAGATGGTGTTACTGCAGCATGCATTTATTTCTTGAAGAGCCTCTGTTAGTCCCTTAAAAGGTAAGTGGGACAGCTTCCCAGAGGGTTTGGACTTAGTACGAGAAAGGTGCTACTGTATTTCTTTATGTTGTGTGTTGTAGCCAACAGTGCTGGAAAGTACCTGGCTAGTAGTGGCTGCACAGTACAGTAACTTGGCATGTGTGGAGTAAATGAGGGACCTCACTGTTAATGTGCTTAGCATGTAGAGAACTGATAAAGGCAGCAACAAAGTGGGACTGCTCTGCCACAGAATGTGTGTGTATGGACATATATATACATAGTTTATGTATCCCACGGAGTCTCCAAACCACTTCATACTGTGAGGAATTGCATAACATGATGATGAATAGTTATGCACACATTTCTATGAATGAAGATGCAGTCGTGTATAGAATTATTAAGGAGTATGCATGTAACAATTTCTGAATACTCATTATCTTGCTTTCTCTGCAAGCAGAGTATGTGATAGATAGCAAGATAAATGGCCAGAGTGAAATCTCACAGGAATTTTTATTGCACTCTTATTGAAAGAAACCGGGTTGGAGATTAACCAATAAACGTTATTTTAGCAAAGGAATGGTTGGAATCTGGAGCCTCAGTTGTTCCACATGAGGAATTCTAGAGGTTTAAGGAAACAGTTTCAAACTCTACAAATAATCTCCTATTTTGAAGCCAACTGTACATGAAGCAGGAGGGTAGAGAGAGTGGGAGAAAAATACCTTGAGCTGACGAAGTCCAGCCATTTTGCAAATTTTCCATATACAGAAATTTACCTATTTGTTTCCTCAAAAGCATGCCTTTGCTTGACAGCTATGAAACAGAGTTGGGGTTAAATGCTGTTTAAACCTCGTGCTGTGAATGGACTGTGTAAATTTTCCATTGAGAAATATGAAGTGTCAATAGGCACAATTTCCTAGGAAGTTTAAAGGGGTGTGTGTGCAATTTTCACTTTCTAAAATGACATTTGAAAGTTCGAAACAGATCAAACGGAGATGGCTGCTAAAAGATTGGACACCAGTTCTTGATATCACTTTATCTAACCAAAGCTGGAATGTAAGCCTCATGGATCTTTGGTATATGCCATTTTTGGTAGTCACTTTAGAAATAAGCATGACTTGTTTCCTAGTGTCTCTTCAGTCTGTGGTTCAGGATATTACCAAGAAATCACTGGTGTGGGTGGTTGTCTGGGAGCATGAGATTCTGTATATTCTTTCTTTTTGATGTAATGTACTTTTGTTTTCAGGTTCACGCAGCACTAGGGACCAAAGAAGCATACATAACATTTCTGTGGTGCTGGGACCAACCTTCTGAAAGAAGACTCTAAAATAACTTTTTGCCTTCAAGTTGTTTGTCCTGGGACTGACTTGTCTTTGGAGAAGAGCTCAACAGAGAAAAGATTTTAACTTGGAACCATTATAAACCTATTTAAAGAACTGGCTACCTGGAGACACATTTACAGAGGTTGAGGCCTGCTTTTCGTCTGTGTTCCCACTTCAGACTGTAAACAATGAGTGAGTTTTGGTTGTGTTTCAACTGCTGTATTGCAGAACAGCCTCAGCCTGTAAGTATGAATATTGGCACTGCTTTGTTTTTGTATAATTAATTACATCATTCACATTCTCAGGTTTTCTTAGGCTTTTTAAACTAGCGCTGTTTGGCCAAGCTCAGTGAGAACTAAGGAATTAATTAACATCCTGCCTTAGTGGGGACAAAAAAATGTCTGTTCTAGACTGTTGTCACACAGATATTTTCCTGTCCTTAAGATCAAATCTATCCAAAGTCTTTGGAAAGAGCCTTTATTTGTTTTAATTGCAGAAGAGGTGAAAGGAAGGGAAGGGTGAGGAGGACCTAAACTATCATTCTAAAATAAGTCATTTTTGAGTAGAGAACTTTAAATGTCCTGACTTCTGTATGGTGTAAGGCCTGCCTTCAGATATGGCTGGACAATGATGAAGGAAGGAAATTATTCTGTTAAAAAGTCCAGAGTGAAATCCAGTCCTCCTCCACCTTAATGTAATTAAGGATTTCAGCCTTAATTGTTTTGTTAAATTTTAGATGAAACCTTAGGAGAGTGAAGGGATGCACTCATACCATAAATACTTTTTTTTTAAATAGCATTTGGAATGGCTATTGTGTGAAAAAGTACATAGCAAACAGCTGGATAAAAGAACATTTCAAAGCATACGTAAGGAAGACAGAAAGTACAGAAATATTCTTGGGTTTCATATACTCTAAGTACCTTTAGAGTGTGTTCCGGCGTCCAGTGCTGTTGAGAGAAAGTCTGCCTGCATGAAGGTGGACTTAACCAGGAACATGGTTAGCACTGTGAGAAAAATCATTGTGTGGTATGGCATCCAGATCAAGCTAAATGAATGTATAGAAAGAATGGTCATCTTGCAAATACGTGGAAAAAAGCCCAGTTACTACTAAAGCATATGCTGGAATTACAGTGACTGAGAGAATCCCAGAGTGAATAGAGCAAACTCACATTAGTATGCTCACTTGATAATATTTGGCTTTAAGGAAGCCAAAGGATTAAAAAAACAATAAATCTAATGTTAGGCATTGCCATTGCACAAAGTCTGAATGCCAGACTGATTCTTGGGTAACAACGCAAATATTAGAAGTGTGACCATTAATATTGCTAACAAATGAATGCAACTTTTATCTCACTCTTAGTTAAGTAGATTTGTGGGAGATGAACTCTGAGATACCATCATGAGAAGCTGCAATCCTCTCCTGTTGCTTGAATACCATGCAGTCCTTTAAAATGCTAGCTGTGTCCATATATAGCCAAAGTTATGTGCCTAGTTTCTAGAACATGTATTTCAATTAAAAATAAGATATGACTGTTAAAAATCTTAGAGACAGAAAATGGCATATTCTGTTTGTTTACAAGAATCCTGAGGCTCAGTCCTTATAAAATCTTGACTCAAGCTTTATGATACAGTTAAGTTATTGCCAAGAAATACATGGTATGTTAATACAGCATGTAGTGATCTGTGGGTCATAACTCATGGAAAGGGTAGAAAATGTACTTCAAAAGTGGAGATAAGGGAAACAACCCATTTTTGTGTTTCTGCCGATCTGGTGGTGTGCATTTGCTTAGAAAATTAAAACCATCCTTTCGTTTAAGATACAAGTAGCATGTTGCTAAGCATTGACCTAATTCCTGAAATCTGCCTTTCAAATATTGTAGGAGCCTTGCTTATTACGAAGTGCCAAAATTCTTCAGCATGCATCTCAGAAAAAAGAGTTGTGGGCCTTCCTTGGCATGTTTGACAATAGGTGCTTAGTTGCTCTTCCCCTGCAGTTACTCTGCTCATTTTGCTGTGTTGTGTTGTACAGCTGTTGTTCTGCCATGCACTGTTGCAGTAAGTGGAGTATTTAATCAGATAAATGTACATCTGAGTAAGTACAAGAATGTTTTTCCTCTGACAGGTAGCAAAGCATGTACTGTCGGTGTCAGCAAACTGATAAACCAGACAAGTGGTAAGGAAGCAGTTTTGCCCTGTCTCTGCAGGTGTTGTGTGATTGCATGTTTGGGAGACTTACATGCTGAAAAACATGCTAGTTTTTAGCCCCCAAATACTGGTACTTATTGCCCTGTTGTATCAAAAAATAGGTGAAACATGCAAACTTGCGTAAAAGCTACTTGGCTGTCCCCTACCGTGCATTCAGTCTGTCACTTTAGTCCACTTTCTCAGGAGAAATGCCTCATCTGCCGAGTTTCATCTCTTTCATGTGCCTTCTTTCATATTACCTCCTGCATCTCAACTTCTTCATGGCCTGACTAACAGTGTCCCAGCCATGACTATCATGTTCAGCCATTACATATGCAGTGTGCTCCTTCTGTGGAAGGACTAATGTGGTCTTGTAGCAACAATAACAACCACCAGCCTCTTGGAATAAAGACCTTGAAAGCAGGAAGTTACTTAATTTGCTACTTGTTCTGATCAATGCTTAAAATGTTCCTTTTCTTTTTAAACTTACATTCTCTGAAACATGATTTTTTTCCTCATTATCTTTGTCAGGTGCTGATATCTGGGACACCTTTAATGTCATGGGTAGTGACATAAATTTTAAGCCTCTTCACTAGTGAAGAAAATCCTGGAACTTTTAGTAATTGCATGTTTCTGTGATATTTATAGCTTCCTTTGAGCTAAGGAGTTTTCCTCCTCTCTTGAAATCCAGGATGCAGGAACTGTCTCTGTAGCTTTCTTCAGGCAAAATTCTAGCATATTGTAATAGGAATCTTCAGTATGGCATCTCTATTCTTTACAGCTATAGTGCATTTAAAATGAGAAATGCACTGACTGAGTCCTTTCAGTCAATTTTATAGAAGACTATTATTCAGACTGTACACAAAGGCATTTTCTAGGTTATTGCCAATACTCTGTATGCCTTCCAGACTTGCATACTGATGCTTTCCAGTGTATTTTCATGGTTTTGAACCGTGTCTTTTTAGATAAGATTTGCAAACCTTATGGCAATAAGAACACATTACTTAGCTAATTTCACTGCCATTGCTTCGCTGATAGCATACCCCAGAGCAGAACAGTAACAATGTTGCCGTTATATATTAGTAGACTTTAAAAGGTTCCTTAATTAAAAGACAATATTCAAGTTTTACCATCATCTTTTATTGAAATGTATCACGGCACAGCTTTTTATCTTTTGTCAGTGCTAAATGGATGCACTGTGTTGCTGCAAAATAAAACATAGGCTTCTTGGAAAGCAGTGTTCTACTCTCTCTCCTAATGCTACTTTGGTTGCTAAATATTTCACTTGGTGTTCCCAAGACTGCAGTACTCACAATAAGATCATGGAAGGGGCATGTTTGAACTTGGGTCTCTATGCTTTTCTGAAATAAGATGATAAATGAAGAAATTGAGTATGCAAAGAAACAAAACTAAATAGTGATACAGTTGAAGGAAGCATGTTTCTGATGGTGGCTTAGGTCTTACTTCTTAATAGCCTGGGGTCTTTACCACAGTAGAATGCAAACAAAAGCCAAGGGAAGGTGTTCTCATATCAGCTTCTAGTTTTCTCTTGTCAGATTTGGATTGATAGTATATTTTACCACAGTGAAGTCTTCAGACAACTAGTTGCTTTCATATCTGTTTTCATGATACCAAGGTGGTGATATTAATCTCTTAATAACTATGTTCAGGTTTTCTTGGTTGTTTAAATAGCCTGAATTCAATCTCTTATGATCTGACCCAAACCTTTTTTTGTTTTGACAAGAGTAGCACTTTCTGTGACTGCACCAGGTTTCTTACACCTCCCACTGATAGCCTTTATAGGTTCTTTAAGCTGATCTTGCACTTCCCAGTGAAAAGAGGAGTCTTTCGTCCCATGCTTCCTGTGTGCTATCATCCCATCCACTGCTATGTTTCAGTAAACTCTGCCAAATTCCCACTACCAGATGCATTGCTTGGTAACAGAAGTTTAGAGAGCCTTTTATCTTGCAGGTTTTCAGAGAACACGTCTGTGGTTTCTTTCTTAGGCTGAGCTCTCCGCCTACACCAGGAATCTGTTCTTTTCCTCCACTTTTTTTTTTCATGTTCTGTCCATTTTTAACTTGCAAAGTTAATTTTTGGTCTGAGAAGCCTTTGGTTGTGATCTGGTGCACTCCCACCTGGTTTTGGCCACTGCCCAGTACAGCTGAGCCCTTCAGTTTCCCTTGACCTTGCAGTAAAATTACTGCTCTGCTATAAAAGAATAAAAGTGCTCTTCTCCTTCTTGCACCAAGCTTCCTTCTCTAGTTAATTAGTTTCTGTTTTGTTGCTTGTCTCTTGTTTAGATTATTTCCATTTTGTATTTTGTCAAAGGGCTATTACAGTTTTGCTGCATGCTATGCCATAAATGTTTGAAGTGGTTTAGAAAGTGAAGTTTCCTTTGTGTCTTTTTTCTTGTATGAAAGAGGACTGATGGATCTGTATTTATAGTGGGGACCCCCATCTTAAAATACAGGCAGAAAAAACCCTGCACATATTGCTGTATTTATCAACTGAACTGAATGCTGAGTGCTACAGAAGGCATAAATGATCTTGACTCTGGTTACTTAAGGAAATTAACCACTGGTGGATATTGTCAGCTCTAGCTTTTTTTCTGGCAAGGGTACATCTACCACTGCAGCTCTTAAAAACTGGAACACAGTAATGATAATGAAGCATTCAGTATGCATAACAAATGCAGAATAAATCACCCTCGGTAGGCATGCACAGTAAATCAGGTGTTTGCTACTGAAAAAGTACTGGGCAGGCTCCCCGTTCAGTACAGCAGTGCTGTGCAAGTGCAGGTTCTGGCTCGAAATGACTAAAACTCAGGCTCTCTTATTCATTAAATTTGATCAGCCTACCACATTCAGTAAGGCTATGAAAGACTCAAGTGTAAAAGGTGACAACTCTAGAGAGCCCTCAGATTTCAGAGGTGTCATACTGAGTTACATATTGAGCTGCCTGTTCAGATGTTTCAAATTCCTTCTTTTTCCTATTCAGTGCTGTTGTAGAAGTAGCCTGAGGGAACACCTTATCAAAGGCGGCAGAGTTAAACAAGCAGCAAAATGCTTGGCTTTTATTTCTCAAACCTGATCTGTTTGTGCTGCTTTCAGCCTAATAAAGCTGCTTTAGATTTTTCTTTTGTCTTTAAATTAGCCTCCACACATCTTAAAATATCTGTTCTGATGTTCAAGTATTGAGGCATTTACAAAGAAAACAAAAAAGGAAGTATTTTGTGTTTATGTATAAATACCTGAATGAAAATTAACTGAGTATTTTGTGATCCTTTATTATGGCTGTGAAATTTTTAGGAGCTCTTAGTTAGCTCTATTGGTGCTATGTATTTAATGTAACACTAGTTGATGGGATGGAAAATGGCTCTTTGGGGAGGTGGAAACAAGAATTATGCCATCTTTCTGTTGATGAGAATGTGTCTTGCCGTTATCAACATATTTGAAGAAGGACGTCGTATGCTTTTAACATCTACAGGCTCTACAGAGGTCAGGCTTTCTACTTAAACATGAGGAGGAAGTAGACTGTACTCTTTGTTGATCTGGAAACCAGTGTTAAAGCCCTTGAATTGCTTGTTTCTTTTAAATCTCCAAATTTTACAGTGAGAAGACATCTTCAAGAGCAAAACCCAGTATGAGTCACTGACAAAAGGAGCTACCACAAGAAATGGTTGATACTGCCTAGCAAAAGTTGATAGTTTTGCAGCCACCCATGGAGACTGTGCTGAAGCATTTCTGAAATTAACAAATCCAATGTAATTTTTGTCATGTTTTTTTAATGGAAGTTGAAGCTGCAAAGCCCTGATATTTTTGGTGTGCCTTAATTTTAATGCTTGGCAGTTCAGCTATTTTTTCCTCTGTTCTGCTTTTCATGTCAGAGCAGGGGAGATGGGCAACCATGTAGGTTTAGGGGCATTTCTACGTGCCAACAGCTAGAGGCAGAGGTAACTTGGACATAGTATGAGAGATGTGCACTTTCGCTGACTCTGTATGGAAGTATGCTTTGTGTTAGTGAATAGAGAATTCAGTTGCCCTGAAGCTAAGTGTTCAGCCTTTTACCTTTAACTGGTTTTGATATGAAAGGGAGTATTGAGAGTAGAAGCTTCCTCTGCTGCTATCTTGCTGTATTTTTATTGTAACTTTTCTGTAATTGATCTGAGATACTCTGTTGGAAATAATTCTGAAGACCAATATGCAACTCACAAAATACCCATTTTTAAATGGCTATTTTAATGATCTCTGCCTGCACTTACGTTTCTACTTCCCAACAATAACTTTTCACAATGGTGGAAGTTTTCTTTTATCAGACTGTTCCTCAAACTTTTGCTTCTGTAGTTCCTGTTATGACTCTTACTTATGCATGAAACATGCGTGATATCAAAGTTCCTGTTGAATTATAGCTATTCTTCATGTATTCTCAGAGATCCTGAAGTTATAAGGTACCCATTAAGCCATAGACTTTAATAAGTTATCACTTGCAATGATTTTCTCACTTTCATCTTCAGAGTGGCTTAGCTTATCACTCTAAAATGCTGACTTCTATAACTCTGGGTTAATATCCTGCCACGGAGTGAGGAGAATAGAGTAGTTGTGGTTGGGCACAAAAACTGAAGCTGTGAACCGCACTCTGATGCATATTCAGGGAAGTAATGCCTTTCTGAACCTATTGGTTTTATTTTTGTTTTTCAAATCATTTTAGAGGGTTTTTTAGTTACTTGGGTGAACCCTCAGGAAGGCTGTAGCTGAGAAAAGACATCATCTCTCTTTGTGTTTTCTCCCTCAAATAAATGTGTGACACTGAGGGATCTGCTGACATGTCATGCTCAGGGAGTGACCTGACATCCAAAGGGAGAGGCTCACATGGAATTTTTTTTATTAGTTTTAACCTACACTATCTCTCTTCTTGCAATTGTAAATTCAGCTCATTCAGTGCCAGAAAATAGTGTGAGTTTATAATGCTGTCTTCAGCAGGCATAAGGTCTTTCATAATTTTTTGTTTCTCTTGCTTGTGGTATGACATTTTTCAGTGTGAATGTAACTACCTTTTGTGTTCTGCTTGATGGTTTATCTTAAAGGACTACCTAGCTCATAGTTTGTATGTTTTGGTACTGGCATGCTCTCAAACCAGAGTATTTTAATTTTGCCTTATCTTTGGTAGGCCTGCATTATGGTTTAGGTGTTTCTAACCTGCACAAGATGGTTTCAAGTTGGTATGTGGCTGCCTTATCTCCAGAGATTGAGAAATAAACTGGGACCAAGTTGTGATTTTTCTTCTAAGTTTGCCCAGACCAGCACTTATTTGCTGGCATAGCATGGCACTTCATGCTCTACTGCTCTAGCATGGTAGTGTTAGCCAGCTGGAGCTCTCCAGATCTGGAGCAGAGGTGCAGAGCTCCTCACATCACCACGCACAGTGGGAAATACTCTTGCTTATTGCAGGCTGCCTTCCCTCTGGTTTATGTCCATCTCTCTGGGGGACAGCACAGAGCTTTGTAGTCTCACTTTGTTAAAAGAAGTTGTGACCTTTTAAATTCTTCTACTTATTTAAAAACCAAAACCACTTCTGATGGGCAGGGACTGTGATGACAGCTGAGCTCAGGTGAACGCTATGGAAATTTGTGGCAGTCTCTTATTCTGGCATCAGACTGCTTTAAGCACAGGTTAAAGTCTTGCCTCCACTGAAATCCCCAAGTTATGCCACTGACTTTGAGTTCAGTTTTCTTGCAGCTCAGGCCTGATTCATTTGAGAGGTCAGCATTGTTCTCCTTGTTTTATAGCTGGAAGATGCCAGGCAGGTAACTTGGGGAGCTGTATGGTAGTCCATTGGTGGCTTCAGAGCCTCTGACCTTAAATGAGGAAAGAACAGAAAAATTGTTTGGGGCATATAGGATGATGTGGTGAGTAGAGAAAAATGAATAGGATTCAAATAAAATGGAGGAAGACACTTGAACAGGATTGATGAATAGATGTTATTGGGGATTACGCCAGAATGATAGAATCTTAGAGGTGATGTCACATCAGTGTTTTCAAAAAGACAGTTGCATAAACTGTAGTTATTAATCCTTAGCTTATTATGTATATTTGCATAAAATTTGCCTTTTGGAGTGCTTTATCAGTTTTGTGAACTGAAAAGCTGATGCTATCAGGAGTTAAATTATCTAAAGAAAGCACACTTGGCTATGTTCAACTGGGAACTAAAGTTGTTTGTCAAGGGAGTGTATTATTTATGAAATATGAGTCTTATGACTCATCAAGTTCCTTTAAACCTAGGGGGCTTCCAAGCCAAGTCCACTTCAGGTAGTTTTCTTGAAACGCTTGAGTAAAATTAATATAGGACAACATGTTACTTAACTCTGTTTGGAACAAATGTTACTTCAAATACAGCTTGCCATACTCAAGTTACTTAAAAAACATTTAGTTCCTACGCTCTAGGATGACGGTTAAATAGTAGGTTACTGTTAAAACGGGGTCAGTAAATCCTGCTAGGCACATATTCCAAACAAATCTGCTAGGATATGCGAATGCACACACATACACAAGTGCGTGCATGTACGTAACATACTGGATTGCTTGTGTTTCTGGTAGTGGCTTGGCGTTGCTGAACTTGTAAAGAGAAAAAAGAAACGCCAATGCAAGAAGAGGTGTGCTGATCTACAGAATAGCAGGCAAAAGAGCCTACAGGGCCTTTTATTCTCCATGGAAAAATATCAAATGCGTATTTTCTTGTATTAACATCAGAATTAAGCATTGAAAATGAAATGTCTCTTCAAATTGTAATGCAAAGAAAGGAAGATTTGGGGGAGGAAGGAAAATAACTGCAATGTGTGTAGTTCAGAGAAAAAAGAAACAGGACTGGTATGTGAGAGAGAAGAACTGGGGCTACTTAAAAGCAATCATTAAAAACTATTTTAAGACCTGTCAAAGATTTCTAAGCCCAATATGCTATGTGGATATTACCTTTTCTGTAAGCTAACCATGAAGACAGTGCAAATCTGTAAAACACTGTGCAACCAATGCTAGGCTGCTACCAGTAGTATGAGGGAGAAAAGGTGATTAAAGTGGTCATGGTGAAAGCAGTATAGACTATCTGAGTGCTGGAAGACTAGAAAGGATGTAATCAAGGATTGTATGGCCCTACCCCTAAAGAAATAAAATACATGCACATGTCTCAGGTCACTGAGATTTAGCTGCTCGTTTTAATTCAGGAATAAAATGCCAACATTTCTGTTATAAAAGGAGAGTAATGTTTCTACACAGAGAAGATAATCAAGAGGAAACTTACACATTTTAATACATACACACCTAGATTAAAATCTGGCAAGAAACTGATAGATGTGTGTGAAGATCGATGTGTGTTAGCTGATTTAGTGGTTAAAGAACTGAAGGTTATGGGGTTTTCTGCAGGCTGCAACACTTTGTGTTTTCCTACATAGCAAAGGCATACAAACTGTAGTTCCTGGTTTCTCTGATTTGTGAAGTATGTTTTGGATGGTGGTTTGGATTTTGGTGTTTGGGGGGTGGGGGAGGTGGGGTGGGGGTTTTTTTGTGTGTATAGGGAATAATCTGCTGAATTACAGCAAAAACCAACTGCCAGAGCATTTTTCTGAGTGCTTGCCTGGGATCCTGCTAACTGTGCTGAGATCCTCTGAGAAAAGGCACTACCAAATAATAAAAAAATACAAAACTCTTGGATGTTTAGTAGTATGTTTTTATGGGGCATGTGTATGACCATCATGATTTTTTTGAAGGCATCACAGCTTAAACGTTAAGGCAAAAATTTATTCTAGCTAGATTTTAAAACAAACGAGGTTAATTATAGATTACATATGTATTATTTTTTCAGACTTAACTACTTACTTGGTGTTCATTGTAAACAGCTTTTCTATATCTAAGGAGATTATAATACAAGAGAAGTTTCTGAAGTGCGGAAGACTCCTGTGAAATAACTACTCTGTAACATCTGCCACAATATTTTACAAATGTGAGGGCATCTTGATCATCCTTTGAAGACTGTAAAATTAGTCTCCTTGTATGCTGCTGGTAGCATGCTTCATGTCACCAAAATGACATCCTGCAATATCTTTGTCTCTTGCTCACTGTGTCTGAACTTGATACCAGTGTAAATACTAATTTCTGTTTAGTCAGAGTAAACAGAAGAGCTTACATCAGTGTGATCTATATCTACTTTATATAACAGGAAAAGTGATCAGGTACTGTACGGTACCTTACATTACATAATCACTTGTGTAATTTAGTGTTCCAGAATTAGTCAGCTCACATTATTACCCAGTGAAAAGGAAAGAAAAATGATGAAGGGAATGAGAGGATTTTATTTGGTTTTGATGTCCTTGTATTTTGTATCTAAAAAGGCAGACAAAACTTTCCCTTTGAAGCATGCTCTAAAATACAACTTGAAAACTTATTTTACCATATAGTTGTTTGTTGGTCAATAAAACATAGATTAAGTGATCAACTCTTACAAGGAACCACTTTTGAAAATAAGTAAAACTTCCAGTTACCAGGTCTGCAAACGCACTGTGGGTTCAGAGAGTCAGGCTGAATCTTTTTCCCACACTGGTACACTAAATTTTCTGCAAGTAATTCCTTTGCTTCAGCTCACTGGAATTTAGTAAATAATTTGGTCGTGCCCAAGAAGGAATAAAATTCAGCTTAGGCTCTTAGCAATGTTGGCTCTGCAGGCATTGCAGGGGTATCACTGATGATTTATTTTTTATGACCAAACATAGCAGACACTTATGTTTGCAATGCATAAGACAAGAAAAGCTACAGGATGCACTAACTGTGGTATGGTTCATGCTGTTACTGTTCCCCAGATAAACAGCCACACCTAAGTTTTAGACTGTGTTTTATCCAAGTTTACATGTTTTAGTTTCTTAAACAAAAATGCACTGTAACTATACAATCTCAGAACACAGAAGAGAAATCTGAAAATGAAGCCTGCAGGGAAACAACTGGGAAGGGCAGAAAGGTTTGGGGTTCTCAATTTTTTCCTTAGTGATCCCAAAGAGGGAATGTTGGGTGTCTTGATAATGCATGCATCTGTCCGCTTTCTGGCTTTTTTTTAGCTTTGCAGCTGGAACACAAAACCCCTTTGTGCTGTTATTAATGGAGAAATTTATGTTTGCCCTTGAGTTTTAAAGAATATTAGATTCATAAAGTGTACTTAAAATATATTTGAATTTTCAGTATAGTATGTTAAAATTAACACTTTAAAGCTTAAGAGATTATGTTTAAAATTGTCTAGAATGATGTTACAGAGAGAACTAGGGTCACTTCTGAAGCTGTAATGTTTGGCTCTGCATAGAAGCAGCTGGAGCATAAATGAAGTAGACATGGTTTTTATGAACACAAGCTTTTTAAGCTTCTGAAGAGCTATAGCAATTCCTTTTTTTAAGGAGGGACTTATTAACATAACTGCTGCAGATGATTTAGGACAAAGAAAGGTGAGGGAATAGCCAGAAGCTTAAAGTGGCAGGATTTCGTAATACTACTCTATTGTCTTCTAGCTATGCAACCTTTGGGTTCCTTTATCAAGGTAACTTGTAAATCAGTTTTTCTTTCCAGTAAGAACCCACAGTGTTTGGGTAGAATTCCTGCCTGGATGGCTGTCAAATGACAAAGCTGACTGATACCTTTAGGGGACCAGGACAGAGGTTGAAGTTACTGTATAGAGAAGAGCAAGGAGCAGAGGCAGGGAGGGCTCCTGAAAAGTGAGTAGTATGCAGTGGGCTGTAAATGCCAGTAAGCTGAGAGGATGAAATTTGTCTGGCTGTCCGTGCCTGTGCATGTGTTTGTTCCAGCAGGCAGTGAAGAAAGAGATGTGGAGCAAACACCAGAGGGACAGCAGGACCACCACAGCCTTCTGATTTTCAAAAATATTTCTAATGCGCTATTTCTAGACATCTGAAGTGAAAGGTTAAAGAGGCTCTGAGAAGCTCTCTGTAGAGTAGCTATAAAGTGACAACTGGTGTTTTACAAATTCCACAGTAAACAACTCAGATTTTGCCTATTAAAAGTGAGACATTTCATGTTGATGCATCTCTTCTTGTCCTAAATTATTTTGATGTAGTATGCAGCTCTCCGTAGTGTAAAACTTTGAAGCTATTTAGAAGCACCTAAGTGGCAATGTCTGTTCAGGACAGCAGTTGTAGGCGGCTACTCTAATGCCTGTGTCCATGGATCTTCACAGCACTTCAGGGAAACTCAGTGAAATGGCAAAGCGAGGTTGAGGCATAGAAACGGTGCAGGAATTCTGGCAAGAAAATTAACTTCTTGCAAATTCCGTGCCTTGATCATGGAAGCATGTTTCTGGGTGGTGTAGCCTGATGACACCATGGCATAGGAAACTCTAAAATAGTCTGGAATGATCAAAATTTGGTAGTTGTCATGCTGATAAGCCAGCTGTTCAAAAATAACTTGTTTTATTGGTGTAGCTGCCAGTGTCCACTGGCGACCTGTGTATTGGTAAAGGGTACCTGACACTCAGGCTATGAAACAGAGTAGTGGTGGTGGTGTTAGTGTTGTAGCTTAGTTGATGGGTTTTTTGTTTAATTTAGGAACAATAGATATCTTCCTACCAACAATAACTATTCAATTCTGTGTTCATAGCTCTAGTTGTTGGGAAGATGCGAGTTGTGTACCTGTCTTTTTAGCTATCATATGGTTCTATTTGCTGAAGAGCGAAAGGAAAAATATTTACTATAAATAATCTACACTTATGCACCCAGTTTAGAAATTCCCAGCCTGCAGCTCCTTAGAAAAGCTGGTTGCATTCAGTATGTTTATTGCTTTTTCTCCTCTTCATTCTGACTTTGTCTTTTTTTTAACTGCCAGTGCCTGTAAATCTGTAGCCAACAGCTGATGTTGGCTGTATCTTGTTTTTGATAGAAGCTGACTAGACTTGTGGAACTGGGAAGCAGTTGCCCTGAAGTTGCCAATAATGCAAGAACCTAGAGGAGTCTGAGAGATCTCCATGGTGCTCGGTGTTGCAATGCCAAAGCTTCCCCTGTTTTGCTGACTGTTAAAGAACCATGCTTTCCTATTCTTCCTATCTTAAGAAGCTCCTAATTATAGGCTTATTCTGGCAAGACCAGTAGATGTGACACACTAAGCAAGCCACTATATTTCCTGGATTTCTACAGTGGATCCAGCTTCAGAATTGCCAGTACTAGACTGAAGAAATGGTGTAAAAAAGTATGCAAGCAGGAGCCACAATAATACAGTAATAAAAATTCCGTTCTCACAGTAATAAATTTATCATAGATAACTTAGTGCAGAAGACCTGCAAGACAAGGAGGGATAGGCTTGCCATAGAAATGGATTAGTAAGAAGAAAGATTTTTCTGAATATTATGAGCAGCCCACACTGCCTCTAAAAATGGTGTGATGTGTTGTTGATCCTACTCATGAGTCTGGCAGTAAATTCTGAATAATGCATGTACCTGAGACTTTGTCCTCAACAAAATTTATATGTCTTCTTTGTGCAGCTAATGGAAGGGTAAGGAGCTATTGCTACTGCTCCTGAATACTGCTTTTCAACGAGGTGGTATTTAGAACAGCAGAATTTGACAAATAAATTAGGAATATGGGACAATTTCTGACTTGATGAAATTTAAATAATTCATGATTGTTTACACTCAAGACCTGTGGAATGGTGGCATGCCTCAGCTGGACTAGGCAAAAGTGCCTGTACATGCTTGGAACTGGTGTTTTCCTTTTGATAGGAGGTTGGACAAGGCAGCAAAGATTCCTTTGTTTTGCCAGGGAAAGCACAACACTCCTTGAAAGGACTTCCTTTTTATGTTCCTTGTTGAACTGAATTAGGTGGGAATACAGTGCTTGACTAGGAAGCTCACAATGGCCTTTTTTCTTCATTGTCTGTCTTTCTCGAGCCTACAGATTTGCAATGGCACACCATATTGATCTTCCTTTGCCCCCGTGCTTCTGTTGGGACTTGTTAATTAGCTCCTGAACAACTTCCCTTTCATCTTTTGGGGGTATTTGTCACACTTTGGGCACAGGCTTTTGTGTTGCTGCTCTGTGTCAGATACTATTCTGAATATGTCAAAAGCTGAGCAGAAAGCTATTTTAAGTCTGAGTGCAGCTGTTGATTTGAGAATTTAAGAGTTGCTGTTAGACTACTCTTCCAGAGATGCTTCAAGCCATGCTACATGTGGGCTTGGCATCTAAGGATCCCCAAAATATCTACTGGGCCATCCGTTGCTAAATTGTCTTGGAAGCTTGTTGTGTTGTCTTTTTTTTTATTTTGTGTGTAATGCCATCATTTCCACATCTGCTAGTGGGATCACCTTTCAAATGCATGACTATTTTTCATAGTATGGGAAGAATATGGGAGGCTGTTCCTGCTTCGCTTGTGTAAGTTGTAACACCTTTTTGCTTTGATGTTTCAAGAGTTAGCAAAGACAGACTACATCATGACATATTTTGGGATGCACTAGTTCCAGTGACTTAGCTAAAATGGACTGGATGAACAGATTTCCAACGCTGACAGTCAAATTTGGGAGCTTTGCAGGATTTCTCACAGGAGCAAGAAGTGGGATGGCCACTGAAGCAAACATGATTCCATGTTTATGAATGCTTCTCCCCACTGCAAAATGGGCTACCTGAGGCTGTGTGACAGTGCTCATGTGCTGATGAGGTAACTGGTCAGGATGCCTTTGGAGCAGCAAGGAGTACCCAGAGGTAATGATGAGTTCACACAGGTGACAAGTAACTTAGCAAGGAAATGCCAGTGGGAAGACTGCCAGAAAGGTCAGCAGTCAGGAGTGTGTCTCGTCGACCTGACACACACAAAACTGTAGTGGGATTACTTCCCTTAAAAAAGGATTTGTACAAAAAAAAAAAAGGAAGTATCTTCATTCAGAGCAAGTTCATTTTAATAAGACTTCACCAAGAAGTAGTACAGTACACCACTAGAAAACCAGGTGAATAGTACTTAAGTATTTCATTGCGTATGTATATAAAGAAACAAGAAGCTGCTGCTATTGGGCAAGCTAATGTCAAGCTTCTAAGATGACATTGACAGAGGTATTTAAAAGCTGATTAATTCACTGTGTCTGTGTTTGTTGACTCTTCGTGATATTATTATTAAATATTGTGGCTTTGGTTTTGCTTGTGGCACAAGTACTAGAGCTTTCACCTCTACTGCTATGAATCCTACTGCTAAAAAATATCAGTGCCCTAACTCCTGTAGATCCATCTTCTCCCAGTAAGGGAATTACTGAGAGTTGCATGTGGAGGTTTTCTGAAAATACTATGTGTGCCCTGATTTGTTGTCAGAGTTGAAGGTGAATCACAATGTGCAGTACCAAACTTCTGCTTGTGAGCACATATGACAATGTGTTTAGAGCTATTGTCTTCGGAGCAGTACATGTTTTAACTAGGTGGTCCAGAGACAGTATTAGACTTACTAAGTGATTGGTTTTGTATGGTGAGTGTGACTGAGGATCCTGTATCTGGCAGTGGCTATTACCTGTTTGGAGGTAATATTTCAGTTTATATTTTGTTCTTGTACTTTTCTGTAATGGAGTTTGGTATGTGCATATCATTCTCATTTAGAAGATTATACAGAGTGTACATAGGAGTACAGAAGGCTTCTGTGTAATGTATCTTATGCAACGTTTATGCTTCCATAAAGATGCAAATGTGTGCAGACACCTGCTTATGCAGGACATAACCTGTTTGTATTAGCCAGCTAGCTCTAGGAAGTCTTACTACAAGATTTGCGAGACGAAATACAATTTCTTAACAAAAGAATGTCAATATGCAGTGTACTTAAGGACACCTGAAGCTTTTGTTTGTGTTGTAGCTGGGGGGTGGTGGTGGTGACATTCATTTGGCTGAGCAGGAGGGGCTACACGTTGTAATCCTGACACAAGTCCTCTAGAGAACTACAGCGCTCACCATGCCAGATGACCTTTCAAGTATTTCCTGTGTTCTTGTTGGAAAAGGTCAGCGAGTGAAAGGAAAGAGAGCTCAACACGATGCAGTTTGCAGTGTGTTGATATCAGAACTTTGGGATTTGCTTTTCTTAAGAAGCTATTAGAAATTTCCAGAAAGTTTGTACTGTGGTGTATCTTTACATAATTTGTTTAACCTGTATCTTTTAACATTATGATTCTGATCACTGGGGAGAATATACTGCATCTGTGTTACAGCAAAGTCAATTCCAGGCTGCTCTACATTCTTGCTCTTCATCACCAGCTGAAGTTAGAGACTTGGAAAGTAATCTAGGTGACGAGAGACTTCTGGATGCTATCTAGTGCAATGCATCTACTCAAAGCAGAACCAACTAGACTGGCTTTCACAAGTCTATGTCCAGTTGTGTTCTGGGGATCTCCAAGGATGGACATTCAGATTCATTGGGTTCTTCGTCCAGTGTTTGACTACGTACGTAACAATTTTTTTTTTTTTTTTTTTTTTAATCAGTATTTTCTATGTTGCAACTTCAGGTTGTGGCTTCTCATACTATCACTGTGCACCTCCAAGTCTGTCTGTCTTCTGTACCCTCCTGTTAGGCAGTGGAAGACCATTAAGACCACAAGCAAATGTCTCTTCTTAAGGGTGAACAAGCCCACTCTTTCAGTCTCTCCTTCTATACCATGTGCAGCAGAGGTTTTGACCCTTACCTGTGTCACAGCTTTAGATTCGCTCCAGAAGGTGCAGTGATAAACTTTGTTTCCAGCTGCGTGGGCTGGTAATAAGTACTTGATCCAATCAACAACTAACGTGTTGGAAGTTAAGCAGCTTGGCAACTGTAAGAAAAGAGTATATGTTAAATGCTAAGTTCTGATTTTTGCTGAGATACCGCAAGCCACTATCACAGACTTGTTCCTTTCAGCATGCCCTGCTGTCCTTATCACTGATGAATTACCTGTTACTCTACAATCAGACAGCATAGTCTGTCTAAAGACATTAAATAAGTATGGTTGCTATAGTAGAAAACCAGTATTGTTATCCGAGATGACTGTTTTGGTTTTTAAGTTATGTTAAAGAGGCATTAATCACTAAAAATAATGAGAATAAACTTATTGGAAAGAGAAGTTAGTTTGTGGTATAATGTGACAGCCAAGTCACAAGTTGTGTCATCTTAAAATTGTGCTAATGTGTATTTTGAAAAGGACAGTACTTAATAGCTATACCAAGGAATGGATTCTGGTTTACTATGTGACTTAAAGTTGGTTTAAGCGTCTGGAATGGAACAACTTCCCTTTAATGTGTGAGCTAAACACATTTCTTAAAAGACCTATTGTCTTTCAGTCATTTGACCTCATCTGGCAAATTTTCCTGTTTATTTAGAAAACATAGGCTACAATTGCCAGTTTTGTCATGTGATGACTAACGCCATCATAATATAATGGAATATTGTGTAAACAGATCAAAAAGCGTACACTTCAAAAGATTCAAGAAGGTGCCGAATTTGCTAAAAGCAAAAGCATTTTTCTCTCCTGCAGCTTTTTCTTCTTCAAAAATATCATACTGGCTATATGATCATACTATACATCCAGCCATTGTTTTCACAGTACTAGTTTGCTACATAATGATCCAGTTGCTAGAGAGGGGAGTGTATTAGCATTCCAGCTTTATACATGTACATTCTTTTTGTTGTTTTTAACAAGAATCTCTAGGTTCCTAATTAGGGAGGAAAGTGTGGAGAAACGCATCTTAAACACACAATGCACAAAAACAAATACAAGGGACAACCTTGCCCCTGCAGCCCCTTTATGTAGGGTTTGATGAAAGGCACTCTTTAAGACCTTTTTAGGTAATTTTGATAGGTCAATACTGGGAACCCAGACATGTCACTCAGACCACAGCTTGTCTTGAGAGACAGACAGCCATCCTGTGCACATCAGAATATTTAGGGAGCAGAACAGCATGTATGTGGGAGGACAGAAAGCCACCTCTACAGGGTGATCTGATAGTTCCTATTCTGAGCAAATACCCAGCTCTTCCCGTGTGTTAGCATGTGGAGGATCAGCTGGGTGGCACAGCATAGGGACTCCCTTGCTGTTGGCTCTCTTTTCAGAGCAGATAAAAAAAGTAGGAGGATCAAAGGCGGCAAATAAAATGAAGGGTGTTTTCTCTCTTTCAGTTTCTCCTGTAACCATCCAAATTCCCCATTTTGAAATGGTTGACTATCTTGTCTTTGATTAAATCCTTTCCTTAGATTTCTATCCTAGTTTTATCTTTGGCCTGCACTTGCTTTTGAAGTTTCAGCTGACTTCTTGAATACAAAGCTAGCAAACAGCTCTATTTCAACAGGGAGTTATATCGTTGAAAAGTTTAATAGATCACTTTGTCCTAAGGGAAAAGTTATGAAACACCTATCTTGATTGGTGGCGAGGATCCCAGAGAGTAAATTAGCAGGTTAAAAGAGCTTGCTTTTTGCATTGGGTTAGCCTGAAATTAACACTAGATGAACGGTAACAGAAGTTCTCCAAAAAAGGGTTGCTGTTTGAGGGTTATTTGTGAAAGAAGGTCAAACACAATAGCTGTAAGCCTCCATGTAAATCTGATAGTTCCTATTTAAAAGGAAAAAAAATAATTAGCAAATCACATACTTACCTAGCACTGTCTTGATAGTGCACCCATACAATGTTGGATGTATGAGCAGACTAGCTCCTAATAATGAAAACAAATGCACTAGGCAGGTGCAGAGGAGAACCAGGAGTGTATTCCTTGTTTGCATTTGTCCCATCGACCACAGGAACAGCAGCTGTGGTGGCTCTACTGGGATTTATTTTATTTTAGGAGAGTTTGGGATTTGGATTGTTTTAGTAAGGAAAGATGTTTTAATTCTAGATCTCTTAGTGTGGCAAAGAATTAGTTGATGTGGTCAAAAGTTATTATACTTCATTATGTTCAAATTACCCTGCTGTTATTTAAAAGTCAAGCTTGCAAAGAGCTATTGTAGAGAGTGAATTGCTTCTTACTGTATTTGTTGCCATTTTAATGACTGAGATAGTACTGACCAAACAGTCTGAAAAACTGACCCTCATGTTGTGGAGACAAGTTTAAAAGCTGTGTAACTTTCTAGTGTTTATGAATTCACGGTCATCTTTCTACTTTGAAAAGAGCAAAGTTTTTGGAGGTAATAAATGTCAGTAGTCATTCTCTGACCACAGAAAACTCATTCTGCAAAGCAGATCTTTATAGTGTCCAGGTGGATCGTTCACTTCTCTATTCACCAAGGAGAGTTTCTCAACAGGGAGTTCGCAAGTAAATTTATTAAGTCTTGAACCAGGCTTCAGCAACGAACTAAGTGTTCTTTAGTTATCTTCTTGCCAAGAGAGATAAACCTTTTTTATGACAGTAATCATTTAAGAAAAGGGAAAAATTATTTTTTATCTTAGCTACGTTACTGAGCCTGCAAGCCAGCAGTAAGCATTGCTGACTCATTGAAGGTAATCCTGGCAGGTGAATGGGGCCCAATGAAGTCTCAAGTGCTGCTGTGATAGCCTGCTGTAATGTGGAATATTATGAATACCTTGATTTACACAATCTGCACTCCTGTTAAAGAATTTTTTTTTTAATAGTCTGAAATTAGAGAAGAGTCTGATACAAGACTGGAAAATTAATCTCAGGAAATTGATGCTTTTACTCTGCATCAAATGAGGTGCCAAAGCATGGTGTTTTGTTTTGTTTTTCTCTGATTAGGCATCAAGGCTGTTTAGCAGTTAAAATACAAAAGATGTTTCTCATCATTTTATTCAGAAAGGGAGACTATAAAGCACAAGAATTATGCCTCAATAAATGTAATTTCTTAGATTTTTCTGCTTGTGAGTCTTTGTGGCAAGCTTACAAATTTTGTAATGAAATAACAGAGAAGCCAAAATAACATGATCTCTATTTTTCTCAGGATGTCTTGTGGAATAAGGAGAGATGATGACAAATTTGAACCAAAGTTCCTCTTCTACAGATAGTTAGAATGAAAGACAAAAAGAACTGTGTCAAAAAAGGAAGGTGCATCACTTGCCATTTTATATATGGATCACTTCATGTTGATTTGGATCTGCTTGGAAACATGTTGCACAAGATTAGGCTAGATAGATCAGCATGCTATTTCCTTTCTAATTTAATTTACTGTGCCCTACATCTTTTGGAACACAGTTAAACATGAAGTGACAGAAAAATGCCCTGAAATGCAATATATGATATATTTATATATTGTTATGTAATACATAAATGTGTTATGTACAATTTATTTTTACTGCATATAAAAGAAGACAAAACTGTGTATATGTATGGAAGCACAGTCATGAAAAATGACACTTGTCATGTTTTGGTAAATGTTACAAAGTTAGCAGTAGGAAAGTGTTATCCTTGCCTTGTGGTAGCTTGATGATATTAATAAATAATAATAAAATGTACTCCTCAATAGAAAAGCAACTGTGTCTGTGTTAGTTTTAGAGAAGAATGATCAAAATGAAGATTTACTACTTGTGATTTAAATACCAACATTTGTTATTCTTAATGTGAGGTGCAAAGTTCCAGTCTGCCCCTGCCACTAATTTGTTGCTAGTGTAGATGTGCTCTGTTTGTTCCCTATAGTAGGCTTGCACTGAGGGCAGCAGGTATTTTGTTGCCTGGTTTCTTACAGTTTACTTGACGGAGATGCTAAAATCTAGAAAGCCAGGACAACATACAGCTGGGTAAAGAGAATTGCTGTGTGGGAAAAAGGGTTGGCAGTTTTTCTTATGTGTAAAGTGGAGATAAATGGTAGGTGGTAGGAGGGAAGTGCCATGTACAGGAATTTTAATAAAGAAGCATTGTTTTTAGAAACTACGTGGTCACAATGTGGCAATAACTTACCTCCCCCTCTGAATTTCTTCAGTTTCCACCGTGTATCACTTTATGCTTAGGGAGCACGTTCCTCATCTGTACCTGTAATACCACTTCCATTTGAGGGCTGATCGGGGCTGAGATGGAGCCTTCTGCAGGTCAAATCCACACAGGCTTTTGTGTCGCAGGGTCCTCTGAAGTGCTGTGTGTCACCAACATTTCACTCAGACTTGGATTTGGGATATGTATCTAGCAGCTATCTCAAAAAATCTGGTGTAGATTTAGCAGAGCATGCTTTTCTGCCAGCTAAACAGAAGAGATTGCTTTGCTTTTGATTGCCAGCATATGTAGGTTGGTACTTGACTTTGGGGTACCTTTATATGATATTCTGTTTGACTTCACTTGCAACTTTTAGCAGCTTCCGGAAAAATAATTATCAGTCTGCTAGGATCTAAGTGACATGACAAATATTTTCTGATCTGAGACCTTGATGTTACTCTGCATGTTTTTCTTTTTTTTTTTTTTTGAGAGGTCCTCTCATGAAGGGCAGAGAGGGATGCAAAGGAGAAAAATTTCCAAAACTTTTCTTTTTTATATGTATATATACAGGCAGAGAACTTGTCTAATTTAGAACTGTTGCCATGAAGTAGCTATGAAGCACTATGAACTAGTAGCTTGAACTAGAGAAGCACAGCACAGCCTCTGGACAAATTTTGGACATAGTCAAAGGTGATCACTTCTTCCCTGCAAGCCAAAAATAGAGGGGAATATAAAAGAAATTTTACATGTCTCTGGAGCCATCTGTGGCAATTATTTGTTTAAAGAAACAAATTACAGTTCTGAATTTCTTGCAATAAGTAGTTTATTGAACTATGAAAATGGTGTTTCAGTAAAATGCTTGTGGCTTTGCTGAAGGGCAGGTTGAATACATGGTATAATTAGTTTAATTTTTTTTAAACAGAAGTTTAAAACTATTTATCAAAAGTTTCAAGAAACTTGCAGGGTTGAAATAACTTGTGTGATGCAACTGTTGGTGGCTTTCTGAATTCTAATCTTGTACTTCGAAAGCGATGCACCCTGTGTGGGTGCAAAGCATCACTCGCAGATTAAGAATAGAAGAGACATCAATTCCTTACTTCATTACTATGGTAACTGAAATGTGATCCAGTTTCATTGCATCTAGTATATGTTCAAAGCAAAGCTTCTGAGATGGGTCCTCAGACTGCTTCCATTCCTCTCAAACATTTAACACACAAAGCCGCATCTCTTCTGCTTAAAGACTATTTATTCTTTTTGTGGCGTAAAGATTACCTGGTACGTACTTTGCAATCCAAATTCTACAGACTTTTGTCAAGGGAACAAACTAAGTAAAGTCATTAAATGATGACATTTCATATTCCACTTCCAGGATCCCTTTACAGGTCTTCTCCTCTCATCTCACTTCCATTGTGCTCCTTGCCACCCCTTCCCCCCTTAGTAAAGGGGGAAGTGCCTTGGGACAAGGCAAGGGGGGGGGGGGAGTAAAATACTACAATTCAGATTTGAGACCTTTTTTTGCCCATTGATACCAAATGTTTCAGGAACTTGACCCAAACTAACAAGAAAGATAACAGACAAGTTAGCTAATCATGTGAGCTTTCTTCTACTTCCCACCTGCTAAGAAAACATCCACAAGAAACACAGATACAGGACATAGGGTCTCATTGAGTTAGGCTGCCGGTGTTGGGACATATATGTGTTCTGTCAGAAACAAACAAACCTTTAGAAGATAACAAATATTCAGGTGCATGTATGTTGCAGTCCTTTGCACTAGCATCATGAACATGCAGTTGTATTATAGATCATCTCTGTAGTCAGATCTCATTACTACAATAGTTAGTGGTGTATATGTATTCTAAGGCTAATTATTTATGGTATGTTATCAAGTGGAGTTTGGGGCATGGGTAAAGGCTAGCGGGAATTAATTTTCTCTGGGCTCTGTCAGCTCAGGCATATGACTTGCACTAGGAACAAGTACGGAAGGGCACAAGTGATACACAGAGGGAAATGAGCATAACTATACAATTCATTTCTCCTTAAGTAAGAGATGAATGTGCTGCTTCTCAGCTTCTTTCAGATTAAATATACTAAATTTACTGAAGAATCAATCTGTGTGTTAATTCTTATTGTTTATAGAACAATGGTATTGCATGTATTCTTACAGGCACAGGGCCTCAGAAAATACCACTTCACAATAAAGTCCTGGCCAAGCTACTGTTTATGGTGTCCCCTGTAAAAGCTTTATTATAACCTTTCCAGGCATACTCCCCTACTCCTGTATCCTGTGTTACATTTCTCAAAAAGAGGTGACTTTTTACAGTGCTCCCCATGTCCCTTCATCCATGCTAATGACGTGCGGAAAACAGACTCCACAATCGGTGAGATTGTAAAGTAGGTATGTTCATTCAGCGCTGGGCAAAGCCCCTGATTCTGTTACCTCTTGACTGGTGGTGATGGCATATCCCGCATGTCGATTACCATTTAGGACGTAACTGCTTCCGTCTGTGAACCAGGTTTCTCCGTTTTCCATGGGGCTGTCTTTCAGGTCTGGGCGACTTGCATATGTTGCTTTGATGGTTTCCAAACAGTCATGATGTACTGGTTCTCCTGTGTTCCCGCTGAGAAAAGAAGCTGGGTTGACAATGTTAGTGACTACAATCTCCACGTCATCCTGCTCTACCAATATAGCTTGATATCTCAGGAATCTTTGTGGAGAGAGCCAGTGTCCACCCTTTGTTTCCAGTACTGTTGATACTGTATGAGACACTAAAACAGTCATTTTCTGGCCTAGAGTAAACTTTCGGGCTTCCTGTATGTTTAGTATCACAGCCGCAACTGCCCGCAGGCATCCAGGCCAACCTTTTGCAGTCGTGTCTAACTGCTTAGAGAGGTAGGCAACAGCCCGTTGATATGGACCCAGGTTTTGTGCTAATATTCCCAGGGCAATGCCCTGCTTCTCGTGTGAGTAAAGAAACGGCTTACTTACATCTGGGAGTCCCAAGGCCGGGGCTGACATTAAAGCCTTTTTCAGTAGCTCAAAGGCTCGTTTGGTCTCCTTGTTCCACTCAAGGTGTTTCTGCTCAGTGGTTGTTAGCGCATACAGTGGTTTAACAAGCAATCCATAATTATAGATCCACAATCGGCACCACCCTGTCATTCCCAGAAAAGTTCGTAACTCTTTCACTGTCTGAGGTCTCTGAGTTTGGCATATTGCCTCTTTACGGGCTTGTCCCAAAGTCCTTTGTCCTGCACTAATTTCATAGCCCAAATAATTCACTTTGCGTTGTATTACCTGTGCCTTCTTCTTGGATACCCAGTACCCTTGAAGTCCCAGGAAATTCAACAGACTCACTGTCCACGTCATACAATCTCTCTCTGTCTTGGTGGCGATCAGGATATCATCCCCATACAGTAACAGCTTTCCCTCCTCAGACGGGGTTTCCCAGGATTCTAAGTCTTTTGCAAGCTGATTGCCAAAAATGGTGGGACTATTCTTAAATCCTTGTGGCAACACCGTCCAAGTGAGCTGGGTCTTTCGACCAGTCTTGGGGTTTTCCCATTCAAATGCAAATAATTTTTGGCTGGCTTCATGGAGAGGGAGGCAAAAGAAAGCATCCTTTAAATCTAAAACAGTAAACCAAGTTAATTCAGGTGTTAATACAGTTAACAGGGTATATGGGTTCGCCACTACCGGGTAAAGATCTTCAGTTATCTTATTCACTGCCCGTAAGTCTTGGACCACCCGATATGACCCATCGGGCTTCTGAACCAGTAGTATAGGGGTATTGAATTCAGACTCACACTCTTTTAGTAATCCCAACTGCAAAAATTTTTCTATCACCAGCTGGATTCCTTCTCTGTCTTCCTTCTTTAGGGGATATTGTTTAATCCTTACTGGCTTTCGGCCTTCCTTGATCCTAACTTCAACAGGGGGGGCACTTTTCGCTCTTCCAGGTGCATCGGTAGCCCATACCCCCAGGTACACTTGGTTTAAGATGTCCTCGTTAATGTTTCCTTCTAGGGGGAGACTGGTTAAGGTTAGGCTCAGTATTTGAATATATTCTTGATCTTTTACCTCCAGAGTAATTTCCCCTTTTTTGAATACAATTTTTGCTTCCAATTGTTCCAACAAGTCCCTTCCCAAAAGTGCCTTTGGGGAGTTGGGCATATATAAAAATTTATGAATGCCCCACTGTTTTCCTAATTTATATTCTAAAGGTTTACAAAAATATGCCTTTTCACTTTGGCCAGTCGCTCCTTTCACCATGACATAATATTTCCCAGGGGCATCAAAGCTTGGTTCAGAACCGAGTATGTTGCCCCCGTATCTACCAAGAATTCTATTTCTTGTTGTGTTTTCCCTAGCTTAATTATAACCAGTGGATCCGCTAGGGTAGATTCCCCAGGTTCCCGTCAATTTCCCTTCACATGGGCTACTGTTCTTCCTGTTTGAGCCCCCTGATCCTCCTTCTTGTTCTTTGGGCATTCCTTTTTCCAATGACCAAATTTCTTACACAAAGCACATTGATCCTTGCCCAGTCGGGGCAAGCCTCGCCTAGGCCCTCTTCCTCTTTCTTCCTGGATAACAGCCATTAATTTTCTTTGCCCCTGCCTATATCCTTCTTCTCTGTTACTAAATACTCTCCATGCCTCATCCAATAATATTTCTAAATTCCTACCCTCTGTAGGGCGTAATTTTTGAAGTTTGTGCCTTATATCCCCTGTAGATTGACCCAAAACCAGGGAGACCAATTGTTGTATTCCTACCTCTGACCCAGGATCCAGCGGTGTGTTGCAGCGCATTGCATCCCTCAATCGATCCAGCAATTCAGATGGAGACTCAGAAGGACTCTGTTTGACTGCATATAAAGCTGACCAAATTTATAATTTTGGGGATTGCCCTCTCCATTCCTTTTGTAATCCAATCCTGATACCCCTGCAATCTTTCCATATGTGCAGATCTATTAACATCCCACTTTGGGTCTTGGAGAGGGAAATATTCCTTAATGTCCCCTCCTGTGATCTTATAATGATCTTCAGCTAGGTTCCCTGCTGTTTTTAAAATCGGCTGTTTCTCTGTTTCGGTCATATATTCCAATAATAGCTGTATACCCTTCCAATCAGGGTTATGCTGTTTTACAATAAATTGGAAATGTTTAGTTACACTTACCGGATCACTCCTATAATCTTTTGCAACCTTTTTCCATTCCCCTAGGTCAGCAGTAGAAAAGGGTACTTTGATTAACATCGTCCCACCATCCGGCCTCACCGCCTCTCGGAGAGGTGCTTGTAAAGCTGTTGAGGTAGTTTTCTTCCTAGTACGGGAAGATGCAGGGCTGCTCGGGGGGGTTGGAGTTCTGTCAGAGGCTGCATCCTGTTCCTGTGGTCGAGGGGGAGGCTTAAACAGATCAGTTAGATCTTGTTCTGGTACCTGATGAATTTTATTTGTCTTTGTACATCTTTGTCCAATACTACATGCCGAACAACACCGTCTCAGTTTACCTCTAAGCTCCTTGTTTTCTCGCTCAACTGCGAGCACCATGGGGTCCTGTGGGGGTACTATTCCACAGTCCCTTTGCCACTCTGGGTGGTTTCGGATGGTGAAAAACATGTCTGCATACGAAACTTCATCCCATTTTCCTTCTCTCCTTAAAAACAGCATTAGTTGTAATAGAGTATTATAATCTGTTGACCCATTAAGTGGCCACTTAGCATCACCTTCTAACTTATATAACGGCCACCATTGATTGCAATACTTAATAAGGTTCTTTTTATTTTCCATACCTCCGGCCCCAACAATATCTTTCCAGTGGGTAATAACACAACCCAGAGGACTCTTCCTCAATATTCCCCCTTGATTGTTTCCCATTTTATTACTTCTCCTCTTAATATGATTCCATGCAAATTGTTTCTTACACCTCTTTATAGAATTCTCCTGGTTTTTCTCTCACATGTCCTGAATTCCGGGATTAAATTTTCCTTTTCACACACCAATTTCACTATTTTGGCTATCTTTCCAACCACAAACAATCCCAACTGTGTACGTAGCTCGTTCCCTCTTATCCCAAGGAGTCCAAACCCCACACTCAGGGCATTCAATATCCCCGCCACAATCTATTTGCAACCTCTGTTTACACCACACACATTCCAGGACATATGAGGGCATACACTCATTTCCTGGATGTAAAAGACACCATTCTAATACCCACGTTTATGCGATGCACCATACAGGGACTTTCTTATACCGACACCACAAAATGATTAAGATAATCAAACTCAAACTTAAAATTACAACTTTAACATATAAATTCAAGTTTCAAATCATCAGTGAGTCACACTTCGTTTGTCTCCGGCCGTACCCCTTGTGAAGTTACAAAACTGTGGAGCAGAACTCCACACACGCTCTGCAGCTGAGCTGTCTCTTTTACTCAAACATTCAATCCACAGTTTTAGATATTTACACCTTAACAAACATATATACACATATAAATCTCAACATAACATTTTCACATTCTCACACAAAATCTTTAACATTAAATTTCCAAACATTCATACCATACAATCATCGCTCCAGGTGATAACTTTTCAGCAGCTGCAAAAATGTATCAAGCGCAATTGCGAGGGGGTCCACTTACCCCATAAACCAAGCACAATTGCGAGGAGGTGCGCTTACCCTTCTCCTGCCTCTTATATACCAGTCATAGACAGGTCCGTCCTGGCTCCCGATACTGGGATGCAGCGGTCACCCCGGATTTCCTCGATCTACCCTCAAGATCGCTAGCGGCCGCTCTATCGGTCAGCAAATCCCCCCTTGTTACCATACAGGGTACCCTCCTCCCATACGGGGACTACGCTGCACGCCAGACGTCTCTGCGCGATTTACCAGCTGCCCCGGCCCGTACGATTTACAGGCTCCCTCTGTGACACATACCGTTTGGTCCGCGGCTTCAGGAGGTTGTTGTCTGCTCCCGCGGTGAGCGGCTGGCAGCGGAGGCTCCTCCGAGGAAAGTGCTCGGGGCGCGCCTGGGGGCGTCCGCTCCGCAGTCGGTCCCGCAGCCGAGCAGAGAGTCTCCTGCCTGGCTCGCCAAACTGACGTGCGGAAAACAGACTCCACAATCGGTGAGATTGTAAAGTAGGTATGTTCATTCAGCGCTGGGCAGCACGGGGGCTAGTCCCACCAAAGTCATGCGCGCCTGACTCAGCAGTTCACTTCAAATTTATCCAGTCAAGTGTTACATATACATGGAGTGTCGCAATACGCCTATACATAGGCATTACCTATCCCCGCTTCATATTATAATTAGCTCTAGGAAGTCATTTCCATAGTCTCCTCTCAACTGCGCTTGCGCAGTGCCTCCTTATGGTGGTCGTCTGGTGGTCGTGAAGATGAAGGCTGTATGTCTTCTTCACAGTGAACTCTTAACCTTCTGTCCCTGCGCAGACTCAGTTGTCCCTTGGCATTTGTCCAAATCACAAGGTCGGTCCTGGCTGGTTCTTGGAGTGACTGCTGATTCTTATCAGGGACTGTCTCCTGTCCCAGTCAGCCTCAACAATGGAAACGTTAAACATCACTTCTCATCCCCTTGGGCCATGTCTACCTCTATTGAAACTTCTTTAATTTCATTATAAGCTAGATAATTATTAAACAATTCCTATCTACATTCATATATCTAATATATCTACTAAGGTTCCTTTGGTTCCCAGTCTCACTAATTGGTCATTTTGGTTCTGGCTGAGGCTGTGTCTGTGGAAATGGCACATCCTAGTAAGAGCAGCTATGCAGTACAGCAGAACAGTTGGTGTTGGGGAACCATGATGTGCATTAGATGTCTCTTTTGTGGTCTGCTTCAGACTGGCTCACCTGGTCCATTGGCCTCAAATGTTCATTAGCAATGGGAGTGTATCAGCTAGTCTTCCAGTTCAGCTTCATGCAAAAGAAGTCTAATTTGTACACTCCAAGATTACTCTGAAATTAAAACTGAAGCATGGTAAATGGTGATTGGCAAAGTTGCTTCAAAAGCATGCTCATGATCTATGCTAAAACACCAATATAAATGCAAACTGAGTTCTCCTGCAGCAAAAAAAAAAATGTTTTATTTGCTTTCAGAGTGAACTACTTTGTGGTCTTAATATAGCAGAGCATTTAAATACTCTTCCACTGCTTCAAGGAGATCACGTCAGTGGGCACATGCCAGGGTGTAACTGGCTGATGACCTCTGATAAGAAACTCCCTTAAGATAAACAGGATTTGATGGCAATTCACTTCAACTAGTGGTTACTGGTTGACTAGCTGATGATTAGCAGAGAATTACCCACAGTCATTCACAAGATCGAGCACTCAATTCTGTTACTGGCATGCCAGTGATCTTAGCAACAAGAAAAGGAGGAGAATAAGTTGAGTTGCCCAAATTGCCCAAAGAAAGAGTTTGGTTATTTGCAGAACAAAGAAACAAAAAATTCTGAAAGCTTTGAGATTGTCTAAATTTTCTCTGCATCAAAACCCTGCATTTCAAAACTCTACTAAAGCTAAGAAATCATGGATGTATTGTTTAGACACATAAATTACTCTGATTCTGGCTGTTATTTTTTAAAAGGGGGAGAGAGGCAACGACTGTAGAACTGAAACAATTTTAAGTATTTTAATTGGAGTGGTGTGTTTCATACAGTTCTCTAGAGCTTCTTTCTGTGTCAGTCACAGCATATTACAATACTATATTATGTAAATACAGCAACATGCATTTAAAATAATCATTATACCGGGTGGAGATGCTCCTCAGCCTGAACATGTCAGATGAGTAGTTCTCATCCACTGGAAGCATAAACCTGGTGTGGGGTCTCTCCCCCGAAGTCAGTCACGTATGCTTTACTAGCTGATAGCATACATAACTTAAGAAATCATTTTCTGTATATATAAGTGAGCTTGACTTCCAGATTGAAATATTAATGCATTGGTGGGACGTGGTAATAGATTCTGTTGTGGCTATTTATGGTCCTGTGAACTCTACTAATTTCCTGTTTCCTGTAATTGAGATATCTCGGTTAATTTCCATAAACGTTTTCTCTGTGAAAGCCCTCAAACAACATGAAGATGTTTTTATAGCTATGATTATTTTATTTCGTTGATCTTGTCAAATTTGTTGGGAGTCGAGAATTCACTAATAGTTTTGGCATAGATTGGGTCATTTTGTTTTCCTCTTTCTATGGGAGTGTTTTATGTGTTTCTCCTTACCCCAGCTATTAATATGATGCAGTAAGGTACTGAAACCTACTGAAATCTGAGTTTAGTAATAGGGAAAAGGTACATGAAAGGATTAAAAGTGTTTTGCACTTCCTGGCCAAACCCCACAATATATTCTCATAGTTGTGGGTTCTGATTCATAAAGATTTAATCTGTAGCTGCGTTTCAATAGCAGCTAGCCCACTTGTGAGGCATGTACATTCGTGTCTTGAGTCTGGGTGGTCTTATGATCTCATTCCAGATTAGAAATGGAGATCCCTTTAAAAATGAGACTGAGTGGACTTTAAGATGATGGGAAGCTTTTAACTGAGCTCAAGTAGTTTTTTAGCTATTACACTGTATTTTGTATGACACACCTTAAATTGAGATATTCATACCGTGCTTCATGGCTATTGGGTTTTTTCAAATACAGGATACTGGCATATGGTGACTGCACACTGCATGATTTGCTCTGTGTAAGCTCCCTGGCTCTGGCCTAAGAAATGAGGATAGGATTTTCTTGTTTTATTCCTTTAGATGCAATGCTTAGCTGGAGGCAGGCAACCAAAGCAGCTTTAATTAGATGAAGTCCTTACTGCCTCCAATTTTTCATTTGTGTGTTATTACATTAATAAAATATGAAGCTGTGACTCTGAGAAAGGGGAGGCAGAGGTTAAGCAATACTTGTCTTCTGTCTCATGGCACAGGAACAGAGTCCCTAATCTGGCACCCTGCCTTGCTACAAACACGCAGACTGGAAGTTATCTGAGTGTACAGGGTTTGGTAAAGATATGTCTGCGACTAACCCTGATCAAACTCAAGGCATTGTTCTGAACATCACCATGAAGTATATTGCAAATAGTGACATAAGTTCCCACAGCATGCAAATCAGAAATCCTGTAAGTTAGTGGTTTCATAGACTATACTAATGATCTTTGATCATTAATTCTTGGTTTGAGTGACTAAATCTAAAATTTGATCTGCCATATCATGATTTAAATATAAATATAGGCAGAAGTTACTGTATGAAACGTTCCAAGTATTGCTAAATAAACCGTGGAACATAGTAAGGTTATTTACAAGAGTTTTGTTGGCGTAAATGCTAGGAGGGGTATCAGTGGTGGTGTAATGATCTGCTATAGATCCTCCAAGTAAAAACAAATGACAGTATTACCAATGTCTTGGTTAACCTGGGAATTTGGACTCTGCTTTTTGACTCTATGAAAATATCTTACAGTGTATGAAATACTCTATGGACAGTTAACTTTGACATTTATGACACACATTGTTTTTGCCTTTTGAATGACTCTCAGTTAGATGGTTTCTTTACCTTCCTTTCAGAAAAGACGACGGCGAATTGACCGAAGCATGATTGGGGAGCCAACAAACTTTGTTCACACAGCTCATGTAGGATCAGGAGACCTATTCAGTGGAATGAATTCGGTAAGCATAAGCAGATGAATATTTCATCTTAGAATACAGGAACACTGTATATGTATATGGTGGCTGAAGCAATGAGGCTTTCAACTATAAGAAAGAATCTCTATAAAACTGAAGAACAACCTGCTAGCGTCTTAATTCCAAGTCCTAAACACTTGCATTCAAGGTTATGGAATACCATTTTTAAAATTCATGTATTTATTGACAATTCATAGTAGATGCTGTATACATTGTACAGGCTATGTCTAGAATACTTTTTAAAAAATCATTCTGTTGTCATGTATGAACTAAAATAGAGGTATATTACTAGAGTATTTTAGAGAAAGCTTTAAAAAGTGTCAATAATTGACTAGATTTCTTACCTTAAATGCTTTAAGCAAGTTTAAATATAGTTCATGTAAAACTCTAACTTACCTTGGTTTATAGTGCACACAAGTATTTTTGCTGTCCTTGTTGATGTTTTTCTATACTCTGCAGCCCTATTTGCACTGTGAATTATTTCCAGAGCAAGTAACAATGTCACAAGGTTTCATAGCTTCCTGTAGGTGATAGGAGCAATAAAGATTTTTATCTCTCTGAAAGTGAAAAACAGAGGCTAAGATGGATACTGAAAATCAGCTTATTATTTCTTTTGCACAGCTTTGTATTTATGTGAAATGTCAATCTGTTTTTAAGGTTAGTAATATGCAATCTAGCAAAGGATTGTATGTAGGTGGTGGTGAAAAATACATCTTGACAAAGGAGAAGAAAGAGTTCTGTCAGAGGTATCTGAATAGAGAGCAGAGCTGTAAAGGAAAGAGATGGTTTTAATGTAGGCAAGTGAGGTTATCTGTAGTTTCAACTAGTTTACAGCTTATTGAGATCAGACGAAAACTTTTGTAACTCCGTGTGTATTGGGGAAGGGCAAAGCTAGAAAATCCAATGTGACAAACAGTATACTACATTTTCCCAGAAACAACATAATGGATTGGAATTGATTTGTACTAAAACATCTGTAAGCAAGTTAAATGGACAAACACAGCTTCAACTTGATAAAATTCAGTTAAAGCTAATTACTTACTTAATGCAGTGTATTACATTAATATTTAAAGCCTTTATAAAATGAAATAATAAAGTGGTAATAAATTGAGCAGTTTTCTTTCTTTTTAAAGCATGGCTTTTTGGTTTTTAAATGTTTGTTGTCCCTCTTGTGAGAACCTTCCTCTTTCTCACAGCTGAGCTGCCTCGTGTGAGGTTTGTGGTGACTGGTTGAAGCTTTGCTCTTTCACCTCAGACTTTCCCCCTGCTTGCCCTCACCTTTGCCTTGCATAATATCCAATTCACCTCCAGACAGTAGGCAATCATTATTGTCTCTCTACATAGACTTTTTAATTTTGAATGCTTGTAACTGGCTATCTCTTTCCCTCACTTTTTTCATTTGGATAATGTGCTGCATCAGTGGCCAGAGTGATTTTTCTGATCCCAGATAGAAACGATCTGTATGCAAAAAATAATCCTTTTTGTCCCTCTCTCTCTTCAGAAGCACAAATCTCTGCTTTTTCACACTGCTTATTTTCCTGCCTCTTCTGTGGTAACTTACTGTGCTAATATTGCATCCAGTCTCGTTGTCCATTCTTAGCAGTGTAAATTCCAAGATTATGGTGTTAACCTCCACATGTTTTTCTGCTGATTAATTTCTTTTAAAGTATGGACATTATACTCCTTCATGAACCTCCTTGTGCCTTGTCTCGTCTGAATACCTTAGGAGGTCCTTCTGCAATTTCATTAGCTTTTCCCATATAAATTTGGTTCTTCACCCACTATCTGCTCTGTGCCTTTTTTCATCAGCATCGTTCTTTATTACATGTCCTTATGATTCTGAGTACAGTAGTTTTCTGACTACTGAAATATTTTGCTTTTTTTTTTGCCTTCTCTGTAGGGCACCTTGCTCCTTTGTCAAAGGTACGCTTAAACGGTAGGAGTCCCCTGTGCACTGTTTCTTTCTCATTCCCATCACTTTCTTATTTTACCTTCATATTCCATGGTGAAATCTCTCACTTTCTTCTTCTGCTTCATATTCCTCAGTATAGTCTTTGATTTCATGTATTCCATCCTTTTCTTAGTTTTCCCTTGTTTTCTTTGTCGAGGACCATCTGTGCTATTTCCTAATTCTAAAAGGGAGTGAAAGAAAAGGAAAGAAGTAAATTAATGAGATAGATAAGCAGCACAACAGATTGCGTGATCTTTAATTGGTGCAAACCTCTTCCCCTTCCAAAATCTTTAAATCCTTATCCTACCTAAATTACACATAAGAGGGAAGAACCTTGCTGTTATATATCATCAAAGGAAGGCAATAGCATATTTGAGAAAGAAAAAATAATTGCATTTCATGGTGCTTGTTCTTGTAGCTCAGACTGCCTCAAAAGGAGGATGCTTCAGAAAGAATACCAACTTATAAGCCTACAATAGTTAGACCTGCTTTTTTCTTAGTGTTTTTAACATTGTATGTCTCCTATATAAGTTTTCATATACAAAATAGCCACTGAACTGTTAATGTAGTCAAGTTAATTTGCTGCATTCTATTTGCTTTAGGTGTAACAGCCTCTGCATTTTAGACTGATATACTTCCTTACCCACTAACACAAACGTCTATACGTGTGACTGAAGTACCAAAGAAATTATTCTAACCTTTAGAAAAAGTAATCATAAAAATTTACACTTTAGCCTTGCAATTTGTGTTGATTTGCTATTCTCCAAAATTTTAAAATCATATAAGCAAGTTGTCAGGCTGGAAGGTGATATGGCCTGGAGATGGTTTTCTAGCTCTTTTTCACTAGAGGCAGGGTTCATTCAGATTAAATTAATGCCATCCTCAAGTCATTCTTGTGAATACATTTACATGTATATTAATTAATTTTCTGTGGAAAAAAAAGATTAAATTCAAACTCCTTTTGTTCCAATGAGCAACAGAAGATGCTTGATGAAGATGACAAGCAGCTTGGTGAAATGTGAAAGTTCTTACACATCATCCCATGAATGTGGTTTGCACTTCTCCACACTTTCTTACCGAGTTTGTAGTCTCTGATGTCAGACCCACTAGAGTATTGGCTCTGAACACTTTCCCCTGAAGAAAAATGTGAATATAACTGCTTTTCTGCAGCTGTATCACTTATTTGAGCAATGCACCAAGGTAGAAAATGGTTTTACATTGCACTGCTTGAATACGTAAAAATCAGATCTTTTGCACAGCACTGCAATATGCCATACTGTTGAAGACGAAGATCCCAAAACAGGCTCCTTTTTTGACATTGGTTTGAGAAACAGTATGTAAGAAAGAGTTGTGCTGATTCATTTTGTGTGTGTGCGTGTGTTTTGCTTTGCTGTGGAAAAGAATATACTTGTTTTGTCTTTGTAGACAGGGAAAAAGTCATGCATGCTACTTGGAAGTATTTCTCCAGTGCTGTTTTAATACAGCTTTCTAATGATGCTTTGAGGTCTCTATGAAGGAACATACATGTAATAATTGCAAGTGGTGCCCTGCAGGCATAGGCTTTCTGCAAGTTCAATCTCAGAAGCTGTAGCCTTGAAGGAATATGTTATTTTGTGCTCGTTGTGTACTTGTTATGTACGCTCTGGGGTGCAGAGAGAAAAAGGCCAAACCTTTAAGGTTGGAGTTGGCTTCCTGCAGGCACTTGGAGATGATTATTTTGACTCATGCTACACAAGCAAAAAAGTACTATGGTTTCCCTTTCTTTTTGTTGATAAAGGCAATGAAAGCCATAGAGGGATGTGCATGTCTGTGTGTGGGGGGGGGTGGGTCTTTATGTATTTATTTGCATCAGGCTAAAGATATCTTCAAATAAGCTATTTTCAGGGAAGTTGATAGATTGAGTATGATTTAAACAGTAAATGCCCTGCCATTTAAAGGACTAGTAGCAATTAAGGAAAGCAGTGTATGCTGTTACGTAAATAGATAAATAAAAAACCTTCCACAAACGAAAAGCTCCTTTTTGGTTTAGAAAGTCCTTTTTTCATTATCTGAAGTTAGCCACACAGTGCAGATACTATCCAGATATTTTGTAAGTTGTCTATTATATTTTTACTGTAATGGCATCAACTTCTGTGGTTTATCATACTTGGAAAAGAACATTTTCCATATAATAAATTATAGCTTGTCAGATGGAGTGGAGTTGGATACCAGTAAGAGATTTGATTAATTTTTTTTGAGTAATCAAGTGGGTCAGTGAAAGCCTAAATCAGTTTTCTTTGGGAGAGAGGAAAAACTTCTGCCTCAGCTTCAGTTCTTCCACCTCTCCTGCTGAGCTGCCTGAAGAAGTGAAAATTCCAGGAAGCCTACGCTGCACATGTCCTCATGCAAAAGTAATGTAGCTTTAATGGTAAAGTAGCACTTGAAAACCAAACCTAAACAAGAAATAAAATTTGGAAGCAAGAAGATGCCATAGCTCACTAACTGCCTTTCTTTTTTTCTCTGCTGCCCTTTCCCTTCTGTCTCCAGGTCAGCTCAATTCAGAACCAAATGCAGTCTAAGGGAGGCTATGGAGGTGGCATGTCTGCAAATGTTCAGATGCAGCTTGTAGATACAAAAGCAGGATAACCTTGGGGAAACCTTTCCAGTAAGTGTTGCACTCTGCTTTTTAGGCACCTTTAGAGTCGTAGGAAGAACAATCATACTGCTTCATAATTAGCTCCCTATAAATAGCTGTGTTTTTACGATGCCCAATTTTAAAATGCACTTCTGAGTAAAAAATTCAGTACAATGTAAGCATGTTAATTTTTTTACACAATGAACAAGAGATTCTCCTGACTGCATCAGTCTGTTCATAAGCCTGTTTTATACCTAAGATGATATTGTAGGCAAATCTTTGCAAGTGAAGTTAGTTGTATAACAAATTTCGGAAGAATTTTGTGGTATGATTAGGGTACGATTTTTGCAACAGTTCCATCCATTTAAGGATAATATGTATGGTGTTAAATCAATTAATAGCAATGTTACAGTAAGAAAATGGTTACTCAGAATGTTTATAACTCAGTTTAATGTGTTTTCTGTCTTCCAGGTTTATGTGAGTTCCTGTATCTTCTTTCCTGTGTCCCCTCTTTTGCCTTGGTGACTGCTTTCTGTGCTCATGACAAGAGAAGTGATGGCTCATTGTTCACCCTTTGTGATTGCTCCAGTGAAACATTGCTGTTCTGCTCTGATGATGCCATTTATCAGATTGGTCCAACTGTGCCTTTCAGTGGCACGCACACATTGGCCTCTACCAGTATCACAGACATAGAGCTGTTTAGGGTTGTTTTTAGCTTTTTGTTTGTTTGAAGGTAAATCAAAGCACCAACCTTAGCTTCCCTCATCCTTCAGAAATACTAATGTGCAACATTCTGTTGCTTTTTAGTCTTTAAATCTTTTCTCCACTCAAGTAATTTAGAAATAAGTTTCCATTAATGTCATCAATCATCTATTGTTCATACCCATTTTTGAAAGGTCTGGGACCTGCAAGCACAGATGATTATTTCATACAAAATCAGCAGAGTAGATGACTGCATGCATTGTGAGGTTGCTTCGTATGGTGGCCCGCTTGGTGCTAGGAGTAAAAAAAAAAATTGCTTATTGCAGACTGGTGAAAAATTTTGCTGTGGCACCAAGTCATGCCTGTTTCTGAAAAAGGACTTGTAACTTAGCTGCTTCAGAGTTATGTCTTTATTTTAGTTTTTAGCCAACTGGTCTTGAGATAATAAAGAGAGAGCTTGCATTCATGAGGCATTTGTTGTAAATGTTCAGTATATTTATTTTGAAAGAGCTGACCTTGAGACTGTAAACCAGTGTAGTACCGTATCTAAGTGTTGTGGAAGCGCTTTAATCTATTTAAAGAAGAAAAGCATCATGTTTGGCTGCTTCTTTTTCTTTCTACAATGTTTCTTAATTTTAGGCTGTATGGTCATTTCCAGTAGCAGCTTGTCAGACTGCCTGCAATATTAGCTGAAAAGTTTAGTAGACCTCTCTAAGTAGTTGGCAGTTTCTGTGTACTAAATATTTAGGGGCCATGGAAGTTGCTACAAGCAACATACTAATCTGGCAGAACAGATGCCAATGAAAACAACACACAGGGTGACTTTTTACTAAGTCAGTAAAATGCCTTTTGCTCAGGTTCCAAAGCATGTTTCTTTCACACATTGTGAAATTGTATTTTAATATTGCACTGTTTTCAGATTATCTCTGTAAATGGTCCTTTTTTTTCCTCTTTAGTGGTGGTTTGAGAGAAGTCAATGATTTTAGTCCTGGTTGAGTTAAATTTTTATGTGGGAAAAAAAACAATCCAAGCAAACAAGGCATAACTGAGCCTAGTCAGATCCATTTTTATACGTAAACACACATATGTTCATAAATATAGATTGCTGCCATAAATGATTCTTTATTCTTTTTCCATCCTTTCCCTGATTTCACATTGCAGTAGCTGTCAGGTTGATTTAATCATGTATGAACCTACCTACTCTTCTCTCTCAGTTCGCAAACAACACACAAAATACAGGGCCATCGAGGTAGTTTGCCTTCCGTAAATTGTATTCCAGTGGTAGGTGTCAATTATCTGGTTGAATAGTTCGAATTAGGTTGGATAGTCTTCACTGATAAAGGTACTGATTGGTGACGACAGAAGATCAAGATGTTCAGTTGTCTGGGTGCATAAACACATGGCAGTGCAGTGGTTTTTTTTTTTAGGTGTCAACAATTCTAATGCCACTTTATCAATGAGTCTTAAATATACTATGATTACAAAATTATTTGAACTTTGTCATTGGTAATAGGTTTGGTAAACAAATTTAAGCCACTATCTTGCACTTGTCAAAATGTTTTCAGCTCAATAGCCAGGAAAAAAAAAATTGACGTATTTTTATAACAGACATACTTTTTTTGTACATTGTGTTCATTCTTGAATAAAGTCAGTTCAGTGTTGGCTTGTAGATATTAAAAGGAAAGTATTGACTTTGATTCAATAAATGTTTTCTTTCAGTTGGTGGCCTACCCTTTTTCTTTTTCATAAGTGACGTTTGCATTAGAAAAACACTTGCAGTCTACAGACAAATTTGTGGTGAAAATTCTCTGAAGAGTAACCTATTAGTGTCAATAACTAATTTGCAGACTTGAGCTTTTTTCATGCCACTTGACCCTTTTGTTGCCAAGTGGATTAAACCAGAATTTTATTGGAAGTTTTGTTGCATTGATTTAGCATGTATACCACGGGCTTCTGCAAGGATCTTCAAGGGAAGGTTCCTTAAAAAATACATTGGAAACCTTTATATACAGGATTTGTTTCCTTTTGACTGCAACTGGTATGTGTGTAACTTTCTTGATTGCGATGCAGATTACTGTGGTGATCAGTAGAAGACTTAATTGTACAACTAATCATCCTAATATGCACAACTGCATTAAATATACCTGCAAGGCGCAATATTGTCTGCTCTGTATTTGGCTCCATTTTTATATTTGACATTCGCAAAGTTAATTCCTTAAGCACTAATTTACTAATTTAAACTTCATGGTAAATTGTTTTGAAGACTGATAATGAATTCTTTAGCTCATGGCAAGCTCTTGAAATTGCCAGTTGAGGAGAAGACATAGTTCTAAAGGGAAAGAAAGATCAAGATAAAGCCATGAGTTACTAATCAACTAGAGGGTTCTTTTCTTTAATTGTTGAAGTTATAGGAGCTTCATATTGTCTACAAAGGTGTGTCTTGAAGTCCAGATGTTTTAATATAACCATCTATAAAAATAAAGAATTGTGACCTCTTAAAGAAGGAGCCAGCCTGTTTACACTTAATCTTTAGTCTGCTTAGCTGCCCAAAGCAGTTGTATGAGTCAATTCATTCCTTTTGTGCCTTTTTTAATTTTTAAGTGAGAAGGTGCTGCATTAGCAACCAAGTCACTGAACATAGTCTTGGTCCCAAGTAGCACTGTACTCTGCTGTGATTTGATATACCAAAAAACCCCCACCTCTCAGGTCCAGAAGATTAAGTTGTTAGGAAATCTTGCCCTGTCTATATAATTACACATTCTTACGTAGTACAATACATGTTTCATGACACAGATATTCTGACTTCAGTATTCCTTGTGCTTTTTTCTTTTTTTTGAGTGGGGGGAAGAGTCCATTAAATACAATATTGATTTTCAAAGTCTAAGTTTTAAAGCTATTCCTATTCTGTGTGTATGCATGTGATTAGGGCCCCTTCCTAGAGAATGGAAAGTGATTTCTGAGCTTAGTAAGGATTCTATAGATCTTCAGCACTTTATTGTATTTCACGATCCCTATCTTCTATGAAGGTCTCTATGCATGTCACTCAAAAGATTTCATTAATTGACTGTACTTTCTCTCTTTATATGCCTTAAAAAAAAAAGTACTATGTCCCCTTCTGAAACTAGTAGGAAGCAGTATAGCATTTACCAAAGAAAGTTTATTAGCTTTTTATATTTGTGAAAACAGTTCAATGAAACAGGCCTAGGTAGTACACATTCCCACAGATCACAAGCTTTTGGTGAAGATTTCACACTGATTGTGACCCTGGATTTTGCAGTTTGGGAATATTGCATTTATTTGAATTTCAACAGTAAAATTCCCACTTCTTATTCCATATCCCTTTTTCTATGATCACAGCTAATCAAAGAAGACTATGCACAATTATGCATATTATTATTGTATTATGCACTATTTACTCTTTAACATTTTCTTACTCCCTAAAACCAGTTGTTAACATGATAGAATGATGAAATCTGTACTAAATTGCAGATACAGTGGTATAATGGAGTTCCATGAGCACAAACTGTTACATCAGGACACAAACACTTCCAGAGTAAAAGATGTTATAGGCTCAGTATTTGGGATGAGAGTCAGAGGCTTCTTTTGTATTAAGTCTATAAAAACATGCTGGTTGCAGCCACAGGCTGCTACTTCCCTGTACAACTATTCTACTATGGGTAAGATGTAAAAATGATAGTCAGCACAGCACTACCTTATTTCTGAAGAAGTTCACCTGCCTGAAACTGATGGCACGTGCAACATGTGCCGCTGGGAAGCTAAGAGGTACTAAGTGAGGGAATTGCCAAGCAGTGAGCAAGATTCCCCAGAATGAGACATAATGAAAATTTAACCTTTTCCTGCTGGCAAAAATATCAAAGTAGCAATAGGTAAATTTTAGATGGTTCTTTCAATGTTTGCTGTTAGGTGATTAGGAGCAATCTCTGTGCATAGATGCAATAGGCCAGCATAACTGGAAGTTATTGTGAACTTGAACAAATAATGCTCTCTAAGTGCAAGCCATTTTTCTTGAATCGTCACTGTGAATATATAGCTCTGGCTAGATTCCTTGAAAATCAACAAAACATGACCAGACAAAACACAGTAAAACATCCTTCTCACTCTTGATAGATGTCCTACCTTATGCAATATTGGCCAATATTAAAACAGTATTTTGGTGAGCATATTTTAAAAATTTATGTAATGGAGAAGAATTGCATGTGCTCTTCAGTATTTCAGAAGAAGAAAACCCATTTACTGTCACTGTATTCATGGCATGAAGCAGAGTGCTCATACATGTGCACCTCATCACTTAACATTATTAAATCAGCTATAAATTATTTTAAAATGTGCACTACTCAATAAATAAATTGACAAATACTTAATTGTATTTCACATCCTGAATAATAATGATGTAGTCCTGACTGTAGATCCATATACAGTGACTGTGACATTAAAGCTTATTGAAAATCATGTGCTGGCTCTGCCAATGATTAGTAGAAGTACTTCAAAGGCATACTAGTAAAACTGATTGAGACTGGTCCTGTCTACTTACTCTCACAGTCCCTGCTAGCACTGACACTGATTTGGCTGCTCAGCTCACTGTATTGGGTACTGACCTATAGCAAAAGTTGGGGTTTTGGCCAAATAGGTTAGTTTTAACCTGGATCAGTTTTTTAGTGCTTATCCAGAGTAAGCATAGGAATGAGTGGCATGGGATCAGAAATAATCTGTGGTGAGGAACATTGATAGCTGAACCTGGCTGTGGAAAAGCATCAAGCTTTCTGAATTAAAAACAAAAAACCAAACCCAAAAAACAACAAACAAACAAAAAAACCCTGAAAACCAACAAAAAACCCAGAACGTTCAGCCTAGTGACAAAGCTTAGCCGCAGCTGGCGCTGTGAATCTGTCCACTGCAAAACTACTTCTGCTTTTTGGGAGATCTATTTCCATGTATTGGGCTCACCAGCTTTGCCCAGGTTATTCTATTTGGTTTGGGGGCACAGAGCATGTTGAACACATTACCAAATGGTCAACTACATCATCACCAAGAGTCAGCTAACATCAGGCAATATGATTCATTTCTGCCATCAGTGCTAACTCCATCTATCACCCCTGCACAAGACGTGACTTTCTGCCTTCACACAAGGTAATAGAAATGATGAGTTCAGAATTCAAGCAGGTTTCCTATTAAGCCCCGAAAACACAGAGTGCTGGTGGAGTTGGCAATAATGTGCTGAATACCAAGCTTGCTTACTTAAATATGATGCAGAATGGTATAACTACATTCATGAATGACTGAGCTGTCATGCAAAAGGCATATTCATTTGTTATAACATAGCTATTTAAGCATATGTGGGAGCTTTTGGTGCCCGGGATTGTCTACAGCCAGATAGATAATTTTTCTCCAAAAATTTTATGATCTGTTTTTAGACACAAGATAGTAACAGAGCCTATTACCAGAAAATAAAAGTAGAGTGTTATGTTTGGTTTATCAGTTCTTTCAAGTGAAGTGGATGCTTCACTTTTGGACTTGGCTTGTAGTAGAAGACTCTCCTAATATGCAATCACACACACAGAGAAGGGCTGGAGATCTGGTAGATAACACTGAAATTAGCTTACTCTGATTTTCCAACAGTTCAAAAAGGTGTTCATATATGCAAGGGTCATGATAAGCTTTATCAGTTCAACAGTGACTTTGAGGGTAGGAGGTTTCAGCATGAAAGAGTGAGCTACCCACTATTGATACATGTAATTTTTCCTCAAAATGCTAAGCAGGAAGAAAGCTTCATATATTGATGTCAGCATTCAGGGAGTGCTAGTCTACCAGTGCTCTGCATGTCAGAGTCATGGGCAGTTGTTTCCCAGGAATGTGCTTTGTTTTGCCCATGTTATGCCTTCAGTGCCACAAAGGGGCTGTTGGCTTTTGTTTTGGGATTTTTGGTTTGTTTTTTTTTATCTCTGACCATTACATCAGCCTTTGTAGGTTATAATTTAGTTGAAATAATCTGCCAGGCGACATAAATGTATTTTGCATTTGTGCATTCCTGGTGGGAAGCTCAGATGAATGACTGCTGTTGATACAGCAATGGTGTGAGGAGCCCTCGTGCTCCACACAGGAGCTGGAGTTTATCTTTTCCACCTGCTGTCACTCACCATGATCCCCCACCAAATGTGTGAGTCAGGCCGTTATGCAAGGCCAGTTCTTACAACATCACCTCTAGGAGGAAGATGAGTATTACTTGGAACTGATTTTGAAGTCCTCAAATTTCATGAAATGTGGCAACACCAGCGAAACAGCTATTCTGAAACAGTTTTCCTTAGGAAAGCAGCAATAAAATCTTTACAGTAGCAATAAAACATGCAAAGAATCATAATCCTTGGAGAAGAGTACACTTTCCAGGTGGTTAATGCTAATGTACATTTTGGCACTCCGCAGCTCTTTCCACTTGACACAGTTTCACCTATTGGAGCAGTAACAATCATCTCGTGTACGGTGTATGCATTAAGCAGCAGAGATAATGCATGGATATGAGGGCATTGTGCAGTATTTCAATTCATGTGCATAAAGGAGAAAAACATTTCAGAAGGTAGTAACACGGAATCAACAATCACATTTCAGCAAGCAACACTCTGGGTTTGGAAGGGTGGAGGACTGTGGGGTGGGCAGATATTAGCAGTGGGTGAGTGAAAAGAAAGGAGTGGGGGAGGAGGGTAAACTTTGATAGGTGTCCAAGCACTGCACCCAGGCCAATTCCCCATGGTGCTCTTTTCAAGAAAAAGCTATGGGCGACAGCCACAAAACCAGAGCCCAGTGCAGCAAGGCTTGTTCATTTTTCACTGTTTTAGGTAGTAGGTTCAAAGCCAATTACTCTTTCTGTAAGTTGCAGACAACATTTGGCTTCCAGCTGGCATAAGCAAGACCCGTCATAACAGGCGGGGTAGGAGCAGCCCAGGGGAACAGGGTTGCATGGTGAACAGAGCTGGTAAATGAGACTCTTTTTATTTTCAGTCTGTATTAAATGAAGACTATTTTTCTTAATGTGAACATACATATGATGGTACAATGGATGCCTATGCAGCCCCACATCTCTTAAAAAAACATTCAGAAGCCTGTTTCCAAACCCATTTGCTGGAGCTGGACAACATCAGGATTATATTGTTGCTACAGGTCCAAGTCCCAATATTTCTTTTTACTGACTAGAACCACCTACTTCTATCTGTTTACATCCATCTGCAATTGCACAGATGCTTTTTTCCTCAGAGACTGCCAAAATGCACCGAGCCCAGTCCTTGGATGGGAATTAAATTACCATGCCATACTCTGGTTAAGAGCTTCCTCACCAGTTCTCTGAATCATAACCAGAGAACTGGCAATATATGGCAGAAGGAAACACTGTGGCTAATGCAACAGCTTTGTAAATCCTAGAACTGCAAAGTTACATCAAGATGACTGCTTAGTAAAACAATCTAAAATAGGATTTTCAGCCTCTTAAAAAACACACTTGTATACCAAACCCAGAGCAAAATTTAACTGTTCTGACCTCCACAGATGCAGTGGCCCATACTGTCCGCAACGTACACGCTATAATGAGACATAATGATTTCTTCTCTGAGTACCTCTCAGTTTCTGGGGCACGAGGCACTTCTCAGCCGCTGTGCGAGACATCCACCTGCATCCCGCACAGCAGCACTTCAGCCACCCATCTGGCAGCAATGTGGAGGCCCGCGCAGCACTGATAGGACAGACATTTTGTCCGAAAGTGCCAAAGCCATTTGGTGCAAGGGGACTTGCAACTATTTTTGTCAGTGCTTGCAGGTGTTGCAGGCACCGGCAGGTAAAGCCTGCTGCAAGCACAGTGCCCCCAGCTCAGCCTCTGTGCGGGCCAGCAGGGTCTGCCACAGCGAGACTCACTCAAACACATGCAACTGCAGCAGGTGCCCCGCTCCAGGGGCAGCTGAGACAGCCCCGGCCTCACCCGAAACTAAACGAGTCATTTGCACCACATTCCTGGGCAGCACTGCTACCTTCCTAAGTGCAAATTCACATAGTGCTGTATGGAGTTGAAAAAACCCTTCTCAATTCATATTTTCTAAGTGAGGGCATGTAGCTAACTCTGCACAAAGAAAAGTCAAGCCCTCCTCCTCCCTGCCCCCATTTAGCAGGGTTATGCCAACCAACCCAGTCAGCTAATGGCAGGGTGACCGGAGCTGGTTATTATCAATACAATAATCAGTGCTGTCACTGCTTGGAAAACTGTGATCAAATACGTGCAGCTGCTCATTTGGATAGCTTTCCTCAGTGGGAAGGCTATCCACACCCATGAAGAAAAATCCTCCATGAGACTGACATGCCTTCTAAATTTAAGCTTCTCTATAAGTAAGAAGTTTCCACAGTCTTGTCCAACAAACCATGCCAAAGGGCCCATAAACTGCCCACCCACTCCCCCAATATTAGTGATCTTGATGTTCATATTACAAGATGTTTAAAAAGTTGCAATAAATATTTGGATAATTGGAAAGTGGGCACTCACCTCCCTGGATGGGCAATTGCTTTAGATAGCTCATTGTCCCAAGGTAAAGCCAGTTTGACATCACACTGGACTATTTCCCAATTGAGAACCTTACACTCCAGTCCTCTGAGCATAAATGAACCTGTGAATGAGAATGGGCTTTTTTAATCAGGCCAAGAGGATCCAGAATCAGAGGACTGCAAAGAGTTTAAAGGTTTTTTTCAAAACTAAGAATACATTTGCATGGTTCAGGATTTCATTGCCTTGCTTTTTCCTCCACACAACCTTTTGCCCAAACTTCTAGTACACCACATCATCTGCATTTTTATTCCTTCACCGTGTACTACTTAAGGTGTTGGGCTTCTGAGAACTATTTCTTGAGACTTTGTGTGCTACTGATGTTGCTTGTTTCCTACCTGAGGTCAGTCTTAATCCTCCCACTACAAATGGCATTATAACCTCATTTACATAGATTATCAGGAATATGCAGTAGGAGCTAACGAATTTAAGCGAGGCTTGAAATAACAAATATAGGAAAATTGCCCCAAAACATCTCCTAGAATGCTCCTGAAGTGGCATTAGCAGTGTTTTGATATTTGGTCGGGAGCTGAAATCCTATAAAGGATAACAGCAGTGCCACGTTTCTTTTGTAACATTGCATCAAATAACTTGCACCCCAGGCCTCATCCTCACTTCAGTCAGTAATAATTATTGAAAGGTCACTTCAGAGCTTTTTAGTGAGGTGCACAAGCACACAGAGTATAGTAGACACTTTGAAAAAGAAAAACTAATTTATTTTTTATTAACAATTATATAAATCAATTAATAACTTTTTTCATAAACTAATTGCCCTGTCCCTAGCCTGTGTTCTGTACCCAGAAAGATAAGACTGCTTCAGAAACAGCTGAGTAACAAGAGAGTTCCCTATTGCTTCAAGCAATTACCACAAAGTAAGAAAAAACAGATCTTCTGAGAAAAGTAAAAAGGGTCAAAGCACTCTTGCGAAAAAGCCTCATTTGTTCTAATGAAATCACTTATTTGAACAAGGACTGTAGAAACTAAGCCAGGATAGGACAACTTGTCCTATCAGAGGTCACTGCAACTTAGTTTTACTTTGCTAATTTATGTCAGTAAGAGCACTTAGGGTCACCTGGGTGAACAGAGAGAAAACCTTTCACTTCTAGTACAGCTTCAGATACAGCTTTTAGTCACTTCTATCACAAGTGTTCATTTGATGGGACATAGGAACAAGATCTGTCCTCTGCCAAGCTGCTGCAGAGAGACAGTCCTGTTACCAACATCTTGGCATGATGGCAGAAACACCAAACTACAAAAGGAAAGACTAAGGAACTTGCACAGATAGACGGGATAATTCTTTTTCCTCTGGTCACTATAAGAAACACCTCCAAGGAAAGTGGGGAGGAGAGCAGAAGGGGAGCTGTTGCAGTCATGCCTGTGGTAACTGGGTGCTCTGTCCACAAGACGGCTCATCTGGCATTTTGCTCACACACACTGATCTGGTATACCAGCTCTTTGCAAGAGGCAGAGTTCTCTGACTGTACAACCTTGCATGGTTTCAACAAATATCTCTTCATCTGTGAGTGTGCCTGCATGTGATCGTCAGACACGTTGTTTACAACCCCTTAGTCAGCCCCAATGACACAACATTGTCACGGTGATGTAATACCATCTCGAGGCCTTAACTGTGAGAACAGAGGTGTCAAAACCATACCATCTATTTTCCTTACAGACAGGGTGATTAATGGAGGAATGCTATTGTGAACATAGCACCATGTCCTCATTAGAGCTAAATGCTTCAGGTCTTGCCGTTTTGCTCCTGTGATTAAATGCAAAGTGAATATTGATTTTGCTTGTTTGTGGTTCATTTAATCAGCAAGTGGGTTTGTTGTTTGCATTCATGGGTTATGGGAAGCATCAGAAAAATCCCAGCCTGCCTGGAGGTGAAAGTGCATAAAAAGGTGTGTGCTGCAGCATCAGTGGTTCTCTTAAGAGCCAGACCCACAGTATGGCTGCCCAGCTGCTCCAAGGCTGAGCACAGGGCTCAGTATAAAAGCCCACAAATACAAGCAGGCTTTGGCAGCAGTTCTTGGGAGTGAGAAAGGGAAAATTCAGCAGCTTCTGCACTTCCAGGCTCCACTAGCTTGCTTTGGTCAGGTAAACCTGCCTAGATAGAGGAAAATGGGTAAAGTCTTTGGAGTGGGCCCACAGCTGGTTCCTGAAAGAAGGAACACTTTAAGGGCAGACACCTAGTCCTTCTGGGCTGATAAAAACATGGCAGTGTGCAAAGCCTCAGCTGGCAGATGACTGTCAGCACCAGGACTCAAGGCAGGTGGTAGGCTAAGTGATGTGAGCTTGTTGTAGATCCTGGAAAACTGATAACTGGCTTTGAACTCTGCAGCAGCCTCCTTCAGAAGGGGCAAAGGACTGGGTTTTGGTGCAGAAGTGACTAAGTTGAATGACACAGCAATGCCTGCTAATGAACTGAGATTTAGTCCATTGCAGGAGCCTTTGTGCAACTCAGATTTCCTGATCAACTTGCCTCTCATCTTGCCATGTAGTCTAAGGATGCATTATGCTGAAAACCAGCTTTCTAGTCCTGCTCCATTCCCACTGCACTTAACCCTTGTGTCAGTTTGCCAGTTATGGTGGGTTAACCTTGGCTTGGTGCCAGGTGCCCGCCAAGCTGCCTTATCACTTCCAACAAGACAGAGGGAGAAAATACTATGAAAAGTTCATAGGTTGAAATAAGGACAGGGAAGTCACTCAGCAATTAGTCATGGGCAAAACAGACTTGACTTGCAGAAATTAAACAGAGTAGGATAATGAGAAATAAGAACAAATGTAAAAACACCTTCCCTGCCACCCCTCCCTTCTTCCCAGGTTCAGCTTCACTCCCAATTTCTCTATCATCTCCTCTGCCCAAGTGGCACAGGGGGATAGGGAATGGGGATTGCAGTCAGTTCATCACACGTTGTCTCTGCTGCTCCTTCCTCCTCGCTCTCTTCCCCTGCTCCAGCATGGGGTCCCACCCATAGGAGAAAGCCCTCCATGAAATTCTTCAACATGGGTCCCTCCCACAGGCTGCAGTCCTCCATGACATGCTCCAGTGTGGGTCCTTTCCACATGGTGCAGTCCTTCAGGAAAAGACTGCTCCGGTGTGGGTCCCCCATGGGGTCACAAGTCCTGCCAGGAGACCTGCTCCAGCATGGGCTGTCCATGGGGCCACAGCCTCCTTCAGGGCACATCCACCTGCTCTGGCATGGGGTCCTCCACAGGTTGCAGATGGATATCTGCTCCACCATGGACCTCCATGGGCTGCACGGGGACAGCCTGCCTTACCATGGTCTTCCCCATGGGCTGCAGGGGAATCTCTGCTCTGATGCCTGGAGCACCTCGTCTCCCTCCTTCTTCACTGACCTTGGTGTCTGCAGGGTTGTTTCACATACTCTCACTCCTCTTTCCCAGCTGCTGTTGCACCTTTCTTAAATGTGTTATCGCAGAGGTGCCACCACTGTTGCTGATGGGCTCAGCTTTGGCCAGCGGCGGGTCTGTCTCAGAGCCAGCTGGAGCTGGCTCTGTCTGACATGGGAGCAGCTTCTGGCACCTTCTCACAGAAGCCACCCCTGCAGTCCCCCACTATCAAAACCTTTCCACGTAAACCCAATACAGCCCTGGTATTAATCTCTCCCTTATGCCTGAGAGCTTTTTTGAAAAATGCAGTGGGCAGATATATCCTCTTTCACACAGGGTGGACTGGGGAGTGCTAAGCCTTATTTTCTTCAAGACACTGCACAGAACAGGTGCTGTAAGATGTCTGCTACCAACAGATGACCCCCCTCTGGCAGTATAGTGGTGACTTCACCTAGCAAAGCAGTATACAAGGGTTTGGAGTTCTCCCGGCATACTGTGAGTGGTGGTGTGAGTCGCCATATAAGTCTCTGCTGCTGCTCTTGGTCCTCTACATGTGTCTCTGGGTGAAGGTGACACAAACTAGTGAGAAGCACACTGACACAGTGCATAGGTTTCTTGTTCCAAGTACGAGAAAACTAGAAACATGTGAATCTAGACAAAAATAATAGAACTCTGCTTTTTTCCCCTCTTGACTTTGCTTTCTGGCCATTGCAGAACACTCTGCAGCTTCAGTGAGGGTTATCTCATATGTCAAACTTGAGGCAACCCCATTTCTCACTGAACATTTGGCTGTCAGTCTTTAAAAGGTCTAAAGTCCTGAAAATGATGTATGTGAAGAAAAAACCCAGCGTAACATTGCTTATCCACTAGATCCCAAACACTTGTTAAACTTCTCTCTGCTACAGATCAACTTAAAACAGTTGGTTTGGCTGAGCTGAGTGAACCCGGGACTCCCCCTGTGCTCCCGACTGCACTGTGAGCCCTTCTTCCTCTGGGTTGTGCCTTCCAGCAGCAGATTTTAGCAACCCGCTATGACTAGCTCTGTGATGATGCTCTTGGAGCCCTCAGCTCACAGGAGAGGCAAAAAAGGCAGCAGAAAACAACGTCTCCTCTGTAGGTTAAAACAGAGTTGCTGTTTGACACAGTGCCACATTACTGTCTGCTGTACTCTTTTGCTTCAGCTGAAGCTGGGGGTCCCCATGGTTTTCTGCTGGCAACCCCACCTCCTGTTTGCACCGTGTCTCCTCATTTCTAGCTGTGAGCCTTGCTCCTGGGCATTTTAGCACCAGCTCCAGACAGAGCCCATGGCCTACCCATTTCCTAACAGACACACTGAGAAGCAGCATTTTACTGTCCTAAGTTAATTACCACCTCAGAAACACAAAAGCTCTTCTGCATGTCCCTTAAGACTGTCCCAGATCTCTGAAGACCAAACCAAAGAAGTAACTAGAGACCGTGCCTCCCCCAGAGCAAGACAGTAACAAGTTATAACAAATACATAACCAAGAAAAGAGCTACATGTTTTCTGCTGCGTTTGGCCCTCAGCAGTAAGCACTAGTTAGCACAAAGATATGGGGGAGGGAGAAGAAAATGCATAACTCACACCATGATGCTATCTATCCTCTTTCATCAACAAGTCTGGCTAAACTCTGGATCTCCTTCTCTTGCCACCTCTTAGACCCAGCAAGCAGCTGACCTGGCAAGCACTGTTGAAAACCATTGTTGGTTTTGGATACCTTCCATCTCTGTTACTTCCCTATAAATAAATTCAAAGAGCTGTTGTATGCAACCACCTTTATTCTGGCCAGGTGAAAGAAAAGGCACTTTTGAACTAGACAAGAAATGTACTGAGTTTCAAATATGCTATTGAAGAAGAGCGTACACAGGACAAAACAGTACATGCATAAGCACGCCTGGTTCTCAGGTCATGCTGCAGCCTGGTATTGGTTGCCAAAATGTGTGTTGGCTCTAAGCTGCTTGTAAGAGAGATTACAGGAGATGTTATTAAGTAGTCAGCATGACTAGCTTCCAAACTTAGCTCAGGTCTTCCTGCAGTGCTTTGTTCTCACAGCATTCTCCAACTTTCTTGTCCCAAAAGCTGATATAGCAGTGTAGGGGGGACAGTACCAGAACAGCATGAGCAGCCCAAAGCTTGAGGAGTGGGCACCGTGAGAAGAATATCACATCAACAATAGCCCCAAGGCCTCACACTGCTCCAGCGCTGCCATTCCAGTCCCTCTGCACTTGGAGACGGCAGAGCGAACAAACCTCTCCCATTCTGGGCCCCTGCACTTGCTTTGCCTTGCAGTGCTCCTCCACAAGGACAAGCTGGTTTCTAGCACCACATGTAATAGTTCCCTACCAACACTAGGAAAAGAAACTTCCCCACCCCACAGCCCTGGCAATGTACACTTTGTACAACAGCAAAGCTCACGGGCATGCTTCTTCAATTTGTCACCTAGGATGAGAAACCAGCTCTGTGGACACATCAATTATTTTGAGAGCAGATGTGAAAGCTTCCTGCTCAATTTACAGGGCAAACACTGTTGCAATTCTTGATGAAGTCATTTACATTTAGGATACTCTGGTCAGTTACAAAGGGAATAGCTGCCCTGTGCTTGGTGCAACGCTGTTGCCTTCGCCATTTCCTGCACTCTGAAAATGGTGGCAGTGCCACTGCTGGGTGCAATTTCTCCATCAATCTATGCGTAACCCGATTTTCCACCCCCGTGTTAAACACGTATCTGCACACCTTAGACCACCAGAAGGTGCCAGGCACATTTATCACACAGATGAGGCCTCTGCTCCCTGCAGTAAAGAGAAAATAAAGATAGCACACTGTAAAATAAGAAGCAGAGCAATGTACACAGCAGAAATAGGGCATGAAAAATGTCACACATGCATTTAATCTACCTATAAAACTTGTTTTCTTCTGCCAGTCTGTAGCAAGGCAAACTTCAAGGTATCTGTGCAGCAGTTGGTTTGTCCCTCAATATGCTACTGGCTCCCACACTCCTCCTATATCGGTAAAACCAGTCCAATCTTCCTCTCAAGCTGCATTGCACAAAACGTGACTGAATGAAGGTATCAGAACAGGAGCATTTTTAAAGCTCTGCTGAAGTCTGAATGGCAGCTCTGAGCTTGGGTCAGTGGCATGAGAAGGAGTCTCTCTCCCAGTCCCCCCTCCTTCCCCTTCAAGTCCCTGTGTGAGGCTGCTGCCCTGCATGTCCAACCCCATGGCCAAAGCTCTGGCTAGGCTGTTACTGCTGCTGCCTTACCCTTTTTATGCCTTGCTTTCCTGTTCTGGTAGTCCCCTTACTTTTTTTTTCTTCATGTGCTGCTCATGATGATTTTCCTTTCACTCTCTTTGGCGCTATTTTAGCCTTGTGTTGTTGCAGCACCCTGTGGTGTGTGTCCCTCTTTCCTGTTCCTCTATGGATGACCACAAAAGGGTAGTGCAAAGCACATACTCTATTTTCTCAACCTTCGACACAGCCAAAAAAAAAGGGGGCGGGGGGGAATAATGAATGAGCATATGGACAACACATCTGGAACTACAATTACTGGTAATCTGTCCCATAAGTGTGATTACTCCTATATATACAGATTCACACCATAGCTACCAGCAACTATATCCTCTAGGGTTCGATAATTAGATTCTCTAGAAGAGATGTCCCATGACTCTTGTTCGTATAATGCACATTTTTCATGATAGCAATGAAGTACTTGGCAAAAGCTGCTCTGCAGAGGCATGGAAGAGAAATATTTTAGCTACTAGTACACTTTGATCTCTGATGAAATATGTTCTGACCTCTGATGATCAGTTATTTCCATAGCTCATTACCTCATTTGGGTAAGCTTCTCTTGGGTCCCATCTGCTGTAGGGGAGCTTCTTCAGGCTGGGAGTCTTAGGAAGTGGTGCATATCAGGGGTGGAAATTTATGGGTGCCTTGATCATCCATACAAACTCTACAAATTTTTCTTCAGTGCTTGAGAAGTGGTTAGACACTTGAGGACAGATGTGAGGAAGATGAAGTTTTAGTGTTAAGAGCTCTGAAGTCCATGACAGAACACAGAGACTGACAAGACAACAGCATTGTAGATACTACTTTTGCACTTGAACTTCAAGCATTTGTGCAGAATACACTGTTTTCCTCAAACACTGCAGACCTCTTCTGCAGGCAGTGGTGATGGGAATGTTCCTGTTGCAAAACAAACTGATAAGTATACAGTCAATTCTTTTCCTTTATTTTCTTTTGTGGTTTTGATTCTTTAGGTAAGCATTTTACTAGGGATGAGGAAAGAGCACTCTAGCAGCAATATCTCATAAGAACAAATAAATGAGGCATAATGCAGCCAGCTCACAGGACAGCTGTGAACTCAGCTGTGAGGTTGAGGGTTGTGTGGAGCCTGATGACAGCTAAGAGAAAATAGGGACTGAATGCAGCCTGCAGCTACTAACACTAAAAACTTCCAATGTTCACAATACAAACATGTACATGTGGGCTCAGGCAAAAGGTAATAACTAAGGGCAATATTCTAACATTTCTTTGTTCCTCTTGCCATCAGAGATAGTCAGGATTCTCAAATTCCTTTTCTGTAGTTCAGCTATGGATGAACTGTTCATATACAAATAGTTTTGCCAATATGAGTCAGGATTAAGCAGTCTGGTGAAAAGTATATTCATTGGAAAAGTATACTCATTGGCCAGGAGCTGATGAGACACTTCAGTTACCACATGCCTGTATTTGGTATTCCTCCATTTGGGCTTTCTGTCTTTCATGAGATAGTCACCCACTATATCAGACTAAAATGAATCTGCCTGTATACAATATGCACATGCAAGCAAACAGTTATTACCAATTACTACAATTACAAACAATTACAGTTGCTGCAGTTTTGGACAATGTGCTGGAGAACCCATTCATTTCTTTTCCATGACTCACAGCTGTAAGTGCAGTAAGAAATAAACAGATGCGTGTGATCCGCATACACTCTGAAGTGGTTAGCTGCCAGTGCTACCATATACTGGTGGATCCTAATTACAGATGCTTCTGAAAGTGCTGCACACCTTTTGTGATGTTTTTGGACAGAGTGGCAAGAATGTGCTGACAGAAAGTGTTTAATAGTGTCAAAAGAGGAGCCAGAGGGTCAGAAAAATACATGCCTCATGAGAATGAGAGAAGTGTAGTTTTGGTTTGGTTTTCCTTTCCTTGTTTGTTTTTCTTTTTTACTTACACTTTCAATACCTGTGCTAACAAATATCTATAAAGCTTATCATCAGTCTTGCTGAATTAAGAAAATCACTCTCACACGCAAGCATGAACACTATAATGTTGGCTCTAAAACGAGAGCAGATTGAGAAGGGACAGTTATTTTGAAGTGAAACTTGGAGGCTCTTTCTTGTTGACAGTTTTGGTGACTGTGGAGGAAGAAGAGAAGGGCAAAGACTGAGAGGAACAGAGGTTGTATCTGGCCAGCTGAGCACAACTCCAAGACAGGTCAGGTCATTCTAACCTTTTCTGTGTTTTTCCACTCTTCCTTTCCATTTAAAAGCAAACCCAAAACACAAGAGCTTAGTGTCGCAAGCTAAGAATCAGGTAGATACACTTCTGAAGTCTCTGCTCACGTATAAATCTTCTTTAACTGCTCAAGCCAACTGAATTTTCAAACACTGCCAGAAGAGTAGGCTACAATCCTGACTTACAAGCTTGCAAAGTGCATGCATTCCCTCAAGGACAGGTGATGCATGGGACAGAGAAATGTATTACCAGCAATCTTCAGACTACATCTGCAATGTCATGCTTGTTAAATAATTAATATAGTTTAAAATTACTCTCAAGGGATGTCATGGTTTAACCCCAGCCAGCAACTAAGCACCACGCAGCCGCTCACTCCCCCCCCCCCCCCCCCCCCCCAGTGGGATGGGGGAGAAAAATCGGGAAAAAGAAGCAAAACCCGTAGGCTGAGATAAGAACGGTTTAATAGAACAGAAAGAAGAAACTAATAATGATAATGATAACACTAATAACATGACAACAGCAATAATAAAAGGATTGGAATGTACAAATGATCTGCAGTGCAATTGCTCACCACCCGCCAATCACCACCCAGTTAGTCCCCAAACGGTGATCCCCTGCCCCCACTCCCCTCAGTTCCTATACTAGATGTGACGTCACATGGTATGGAATACCCTGTTGGCCAGTTTGGGTCAGCTGCCCTGGCTGTGTCCTGTGCCAGCTTCTTGTGCCCCTCCAGCTTTCTCACTGGCTGGGCATGAGAAGCTGAAAAATCCTTGACATTAGTCTAAACACTACTTAGCAACAACTGAAAACATCAGTGTTATCAACATTCTTCACATACTAAACTCAAAACATAGCACTGTACCAGCTACTAGGAAGACAGTTAACTCTATCCCAGCTGAAACTAGAACAAGGGAGAACAAGGGCTTTAGGAGATCTACAAATTCATTCATGTGGCACCCTGGACTATTTTTTGTATTACAATTATGCTTAGAGGCTGCAGCTGAGACTGAGGACCCCATCCAGTCAATAGGCTCTGCATAGTCAGAGTAGTCACTGTAAGCTCTCCAGGGAAACCTGAACCAACAAAGCAACAGATAAAATACTACCTTCAGATGTCAGACCAAAAATACACACACACCCCTCCTTTTTTTTCCCCATCAAAACTTGAGTGCCTTCAGGTTGTGGCAGAATCTCCTGTGAAGGAGGCAACAGGCCAAACTGAGAAGTACTTCTCCAGAAATAGTTTGTAATTTCCTTTCATCACTCCTTAAAACATATCACATTTACAGGCTTTACCCTCCCTTTCTATTCTGTCACAGAATATAACTGACACCCACACTGAACAAGAACTGCTGGGTAAGTAAGCTATACATCACCGTAGTTTTTTCTCTAGGTGAGAGGTGTGCTAGTCCAAGCTTTAAACTGGCATTAATCTAGTTCTTTTTTTTCTATAAACCAACTCACAGTAATGAAATAAATACAAGCCAGAGGACTTAGTATATTGTAGATGGCATCTGATGTAATTAAAAAGCTAGTTTAAAGGAAAACCACAATGGTTTCTCTGTCATTCCTCCTAGAAATACCTCTTGGGGAACTTTTCCAATGAAAAAATATTTCTTAGAAGAAAGCTACTAAAACAGTAGGAATTAGATGAGAGAATCTCCATTCCAAAGTGCTTTCTCATATTGAAATAGCATTCCTTCTTCAGAAGTGTATCATCTGCTCCTATCTGGTAGACTTGGAGTACAAAAGATGCTTTGTGCATTCGTTCCACACAGAATTTCCTTATGTTTTCTTTCCTTACATTGCTACACAATGGTGTTAGGTTATCTTCATAGCAAACAAACCAAATCTACTTTATATTCCTTTTCCCTGTCCCCTTACTACATTAAGAGTTCCAGTGCATCACCTTCCTCTTGGTCAGAGGCACCAAAAGCAATTCTGTCCTTCCAACACCCCTTTGCTAAAAGAAGAAGTGATTTTTGCCTAGCTCAGACAGGGCCATCCATGCAGAAATGGTACCAGTAAGGAGTTTCTGCTATAAGAAGACTAGACGAGGGCAACCGTGGCATTTCATGAGTCGTCTTATGGCTGAAGAAAGGCTCAGCAAACAGTCATACGTAGATTTTACTCAAATAATGGAGAATTTGTACAGAAAGGCAGAAAAACATTCATTTAATACAGGTTTCATTTATTTCGCACCTCAAGTCAGCTATCCTGTTGACTGGCAAGTTTGTCACTGGCTGGAGCAAGCCTGTCTAATGCTGAACCTCTCAGTCAGCAAAACAATGCTACTGCAAACAACAGATTTAATTACTCCCATGTATGCAAAGAGATAGTTTCCATGCATGTAAAAAATGCTTGATGAAAGTACATGGAGTAGGTTGCTGAAATACAAGCTTCTCCATACATTCAGATATATGCCTGACCATACACAAATGCACGCAGAAACGTACACATATCAAATTTGTCAGGGAAATTTTTAGCAACTAGCAGTGGAGAAGAGGTCATGAGGGCCATCACAGTTTATTTCAAAACATTGTATTAGGTCAGTCACAAAGTGTTGCATATTCCATATGCCAGTTTTTTTCAAATCTCTAAGATTAAAGAGAAAAAAATAGCTTAAAAAAACCCCCTCTTTTTCTAATTTTATTAGCTATAATTCAGAAACTATTGAAAAATCTGTATTTTACCAACATCAGGAAAGCTGCTGTAAGTCTTAAGATACATTAAGTTACTAGATTTGCTGTGTTATTGGCAAAAAACCAACTCTGTGACATTTGGTGAAGACAGAATTCCTGAGGAATCAGCTGTCTGGATGTCTGGTTCCTATGTGGCAACAGGATAATAAAAAGGATATGGGTCAGAGAACCCAAGCAGAGAACTCCAATGGAGTTATTTATCTTGATGGACGAAGACATCAACATTCTGGGTTAAAAAGTCATGCACAACAGGTGAAGGAACAGTGAAGTTTTCCCCAGAAAATGTCTTTTGAATTCCCAGCAGCACTGTTAAAAATCGAGCATTTATTTTCAGCATGAAAGTTAAAAATAGGGATATTAAATATGTTTTGCCCCAACAGCAATTTACTCTTGTCACCCAGTATATACTGTCTTCCAAGAACTGAGAGATGATTTCTGACAGTAAATTTTTTGAGTAGCGCTGAACAGGGGTTTCTGACAGTGAAGGCAGCAGATCCTTTTTTTTTGATGTACACAGAGCTTATCAGAGAAAATCTCATTCAACTTATATCTGTTTCCCCTTTTGCTAACCAAATATGACACAACATCTAAGAATTAGCAGAAACTGATGATTTAATGGAACATTAAGGAGGGGATGGGAAACAGGTTTACTCCAAAACAGCTGAAAACTACAGAGCAACCTCAGCAGGTAGCAAGAATTACATCTTCCATGTTCAGTTATTGAAAAATAAGGTATGTCATAGCATGGAACATGCACCAGAAACATTTTCCCATGTGGTTACTGCTCTGAAACACAGAAGTGCTACAGACAGAAAATTGGGTAAGGCTTTAAAGCAAGTGTAAATGTAGATTTAAAAAGCATCTGACTTAAAGCATCAGTTTGTCTTTGCATGCACCACAGGAGTTTTTTCCTTCTTTGCACTTCTTGATTAAACAATTTGGCCTAGCATGAGGCAGGAAGCTTGGTAGCAAGGAAGAGAACTGTTCATCTCAGCATGAATGTGTTTTGTCCCCAAACAATTTATGGTATCTGCCTCATGGTGTTAAAGACAAAGTTAATAACCCATACAGAATGAGGAAGATAAATTTAAAGAAAAACGCTTAAAGTATATTTTAAAGTTTTGAAAAAGAACAACCCAGAAGCTGTAAAAGCAATTAAAGTATTTTTCTTTAATAGAAGAGAGACAAAAATTTGGAAGCATTACTTTGTTCTGTGGTATAGCAAGAGCACAAAATGTGGACTTGGTATTAGTCACACACTGTCCTTTTTCTGCCTAAAGCTACCACTGAGGGACTGCCTGGACCATCATTACATACGCCTTTCCAAGAGCATACACTTTTCAATCATTCCACTACAGACTGAACCACCAGCAGCGCCAGAGGAACGTTCTTGCCAAGGAACAGCTGGAGAAGATGTTCCAGAAACAATGAATTACATGCTGCGACAGCTACAGGAACAGCAAATCACTGCGCAGAAGGAACCTGTTGGTTTGCATGGGGTAACAGTAGCAGTAGCAGGAGGAAAGCAACAGAATGAGATGTCTGCCCAAGCAAACCTCTTTCCTTTTGGTTCTCTCTTGATATAGATCACTCTCTTCATGTCTTCTGAGCATCTCTGTAACTCAAAAGCCCTGTCCTAAATCATTCGGAGGAAGCAAACCTCCCAGAACTGCAGTTTGCTGGCTCCAGGCAGAGAGTGATAAAAGCTACAAAAAGTATTGTTATGCTGTTTAGAATTATACAGTCACAAACTCCAGGGGCCTTTGCTTTAAAAGTTTCCTGCTGGCAGTAAATCTCAAAACACTAAATAGTAACAGCGCTCTGCTGACACAGGAATCGAAAAAATTTGGAGGCGCTTCTCTGAGCCCTTTGACTTACTGAACTCAACATACTTCGGTCTTACAAACCTGTGAGACATCACACTGGTTTTCCTGGATCATCAAACCAGTCACAAATTTCCAATTAATCTGCTGACCTAGCACTTGCAGATAGGATTGAACTGCTGATCAGATAAAGGCTTTGTCCAGGACAGCAAAGAGTTATCCTGTGGAACCACATATAAGTCTTGGTGCTAACACTACACTCATTCCTTGTACAGATAAATAAAAGCTCTGGGCAGCACTGTCAGTTAGGAATGCTTGTTATCTAGCTTCTGTATCTTAAAGTGCACATTCTGGATAATTTTTGTGGTACTGCCACACAGCAAGATAGCTTTTTTTTAATTTATGTTTCCTGCCAACAAATGTGAAGTAAGCACTATTCTACCCAAAAGATTCAGACACCAACAAAAGGAATTGACACTATACTGACTTAGACTGGCAATGGTCTTCTCGGCAGGTGTAAAATGCTCCTTGTCCCCTAACTCACCTGTAGCCCATTTTTGGATAATTTAATAGTTAGATCTTCCCAGGTGATGCAGAAACAGGAGATTTCTCATGAGTAGTTGCATAGAACTTGGCATCTTCATCACCTATACAATGTGGAGCAGCAATTAAAAAGGGCAATACATCTACCTGACATATATACAAAGCCAGGAGTTGTTTGTGCTTATCCTCGATTATATATAAGCACAATGTAGTATGCAGTGCTATGGAGGCCAGATAACAGGCTCCAAGAAAAGGGCATCTCTGTGTAAGAGCACCTCAGCATTTACATGACAGGCAAACTTCCCACATACACCCTTTACAGGAATCTGGGTTAGCAGAGGACTCCGTAACAAAGTTTTGCTGTATTAACTAGGGCACAAGGTCTCAGGAGTAAAGTCAAATTGCTTAAGAAGATTAAAAGTCACCCCAGCATTACAGAACAGAAATTCAGACACTTTTAAAAATGGAATTGCTTATTTTTTAAAATGAATCATACAATGATGCAATTTGTTTCAGTGGTCTTTTTGCATTTATATTTTAGCTCAGTGCAGATTTATGTACTGATGATGGGGACTTTAACATAGAAATACTAAAGATGATGCTCAAAACTACCCGGCTTCTGAGTTCAATATAAATGGAAGCTGTTTAACTCCTAAGAAGGCACTTGTGAATGGGGCTAGGAAGATTAACAGGGTATTCTGCAGAACAGCTGACTAGAGACACAAATTGCTATGGATTGCTGAGTTAGTTCAGCCTTGAGGCAAATGATGGAATTCACACACTGACTAGACAGACATCATTTAACTATACTTGCAGTAGGCTCATCTGCAGTCACAGAAGCAGCTCTTGTCCCCCACAATCAACACTGTACCCTGCCCTGCTGCTGGCTATGGCAATACAGACATTTCCTGGCAAAACCGATGCAAACAGTTCCTACCTCCCTGTCCTCTGGCCTCTTCCCCCTGCCATGTTCTCCCCCAGTTTTGGTGGCTGTGAAGTTTGTGAGACTGCTTCCTAAGCCACAAGTTAACCAAACCAAGGAACAGACTAAGGTTAAAAATAACTATTAAATAAGCAAATAAAAAGCAGCAGCTTTGCTCTGGGGTCAGATATCCAAGGACCCACAGCTTCTATAGCAAGGATGGCACATTCTTTACAGTCCTACCATTGCTTCCAGCCTAACATGTATAAATTGCTGATGACTTTTTAGCTTATATTATGAACTGAAGAGTATAAAGAGCAGATACATGTTCTTGTTGGCTGCTTCTGCAGTGCTGGGGACAATAGCCTCTGGCGAAGGCTGGAAGGAGGAAGAGAAATCAACCACTGGAGCTTAAGTTCCTTGTTATGGTGAGTCAGCGCTCTTGGGCTTTAAGTAGCAGCATGCATCTGGTTCAATTTCTCACATATTTATTTTTCCTCTTCAGAAGTAGCAGTATTAAAATGAAATTTCAAATTCTGGAGTGCAATTCTGTGGCAAAGGCTTGTGCAGAAAGCCAAGGAGACTTGCTCAGTAAATTGGGTAGGAGTCTGTGGTTGGTTGCTTCTGCAAATGTTTTACTTCCTATCACTTTAGAACAATTCTGGCTTGGTACTGGGTAGCTTTTACCAGACTTTTTCATCCCTTTAGAACGTAAGACCAAATTAATCTTAAGCCACTCAGTAGTGGTGATTTCTGTTCCAGTTCCTATACTACTACTACTACTACTACTACTACTACTACTACTACTAACCTAATTATTCTTCCTCAATCTCATGACTAATCAGGAATCTCTGGTTTCCACATGATTAGTTTTACATTACAGACTTCTGTCACTTATACATTGCTCAGGCATTTGAAGTTCCTGTCACTGGCCAATATAGGTAGGTCAGCAGAATCCCCTTATGGAGATACCATTACACTGGTCTCTCTTGTTTCTGCAGGAGATGAGCAATGAAAAAAAAAAAGCTTTTACATTACCATTACCATGTATAGTTTTGTCAGTATAGCTATGTCTACGCTATCGTCATTTTCCTGGCACTGTTCCACTTGTTACTGTAAAGGACAAAACTTTCTGTTAAGCACCAGAAGAGTTTAATTAAGTAGCATGTGTCCGTTTCAGTAAAGCCTGATGCTTTTAATATATTAAAGCATACCTTCTTTGGTTTTATGTGAAGATCTGTTAACTACTTTTGGCACACATAAAATACCTAAAGAAGAAGAAAAAAGTCCCAAATAATGTATCTTGCTTCTATCCAGAAGTTCAAAGTTTAAATAACTTTAAAAAACTAACTTAATTTTTAGAGAAAAACAAGAGACACCACCAATGTATTTAATGCCCCAGATCTTATTCTTGGGAGCACAGCTTAAAAAGAAACATGTCCTAATGCATACTAAGCAATAATATCAGTTAATCATTGTCTGCAGTCATATAATTAAAAAGAAAGGCCTTCACTAACTAATTCCAGTATATTTATGACAACAAGCTGGTTTTACGGCTGTAAAACTAAATCTGCTTTGACAATGTCTCCAGATTTCCCTCTGCTGGGATAATGGCAACATTGCTCACCAGAAATAAACCACTGCAACTTGTTTGTGATAGTTTTGTAAGGAACACCGTTTTTAAGTTTATAAATGTAGGAAGACAGTACAACATTCCTTATGCATGTGCAGAGAACTGCAAATAATGAGACTGATCGGTTATTACAGTCTTGTCTCTAATAACAGCTTAGATGGCGTCAGTCCCTTTAGTCTTCCAGGGTGTACCTGGCTGTTTAGGGCTTGAGAGCAGACATAGCAGAGGAGGTGCCGAGAGATAAATCTCAAGTCTGCTGTCTCTTTGGGAATTTTAGCTTTATGTTTTCATACAGGTGTAGCATTAGCTGCTGCCCAGCACAACATCAAACCCTTGCTGTCATGACTATAGCATCCAGTCTTCCCTGTTTCCTGATCTCCCATTGGTAAGCGCTTGTTCTGAAGGCCCCTTATTCATTCACGTTCATGCCAGCAGAACTTGCATCAGCAGATGTGGTTTTCACTCCTGTAAAAGCAATTCACTACTGGTACAAGAAGGTAATGTTACACATCAAAAGACGGACTGATCTGAAAAAAAAAATTAACAGGCTAGGTCCTGTTCTGCTCACTAGAGCTAAAGAGAGCAGGGTAAAAAAGCATAGTGTTCATCCTTGCGATATTCATTTACTTGCTCTTTTGGAGAACAGGGTAGTTGTTAGTGAATTCAGCCCAGTGAGTTTTCCAAACTTTCTAGGCTCAACATGATTGTAGAGGGTCACATGTGCCGCAAGTCAAACCGCCGAGGAAAACGACCGGCCTGGCTGAATGGGGAGCTTTTGCTAGGACTTAAGAAAAAAAGGAGAGTTTATAATCTCTGGAGGAAAGGGCGGGCAACTTGGGAGGAGTACAGGGATCTTGTTAGATCATACAGAGAGAAAATTAGAAAGGCGAAAGCTCAGCTAGAACTAAATCTGGCCACTATCGTAAGGGACAACAAAAAATATTTTTACAAATATGTTAACAGTAAAAAGAATCCCAAGGAGAATATCTATCCTTTAATGGATACAGAAGGGAACGTAGCAACCAGTGATGAGGAAAAGGCCGAGGTACTTAATGCCTTCTTTGCCTCAGTCTTTAATAGTGAGTCCAATCATCCTCAGGGTACTCCACCTCATGAGCTGGAAGGTAAGGATGAAGAGCATAACATACCCCCCTTAATCCAGGATGAATTAGTTAGGGACCTGCTACGCCATCTGGACACTCACAAATCTATGGGACCTGATGGGATCCATCCAAGAGTACTGAGGGAACTGGCAGAGGTCCTTGCCAAGCCACTCTCTATCATCTATCAGCATTCCTGGTCAACAGGGGAGGTCCCAGAGGACTGGAGGCTTGCCAGTGTGACTCCCATTTATAAGAAGGGTCGGAGGGAGGATCCGGGGAACTACAGGCCTGTCAGCCTGACCTCGGTACCGGGAAAGATTATGGAACGGTTTGTCTTGAGAGCACTCACACGGCAGCTCCAGGATAAGAGGGGGATCAGGCCCAGTCAGCATGGGTTTACAAAAGGCAGGTCCTGCTTGACCAACCTGATCTCCTTCTATGACCAGGTGACCCGCCTAGTGGATGAGGGAAAGGCTGTCGATGTTATTTTCCTAGACTTCAGCAAGGCCTTTGACACTGTCTCTCATGGCATACTCCTGGAGAAGCTGGCGTCTTGTGGCCTGGATAAGTGCACTATTCACTGGGTGAAAAACTGGCTGGATGGCCGAGCCCAGAGGGTCGTGGTGAATGGGGTGAAATCCAGTTGGCGGCGGGTCACGAGTGGTGTTCCCCAGGGCTCGGTGTTGGGCCCTGTTCTGTTTAATATCTTTATTGATGATTTGGATGAGGGGATTGAGTGCACCCTCAGCAAGTTTGCAGACGACACCAAGTTGGGAGGCAGGGTCGATCTGCTTAAGGGTAGGGAGGATCTACAAAGAGATCTAGACAGGCTGGATCAATGGGCTGAGGCCAATTGTATGAAGTTTAACACAGCCAAGTGCCAGGTCCTGCACTTCGGTCACGGCAACCCCATGCAGTGCTACAGGCTTGGGGAAGAGTGGCTGGAACGCTGCCCGGTAGAGAAAGACCTGGGCATGCTGGTTGACAGACGGCTGAATATGAGCCAGCAGTGTGCCCAGGTGGCCAAGAAGGCCAATCGCATCCTAGCCTGTATCAGGAACAGTGTGGCCAGCAGGAACAGTGAGGTGGTTGTTCCCCTGTACTCGGCACTGGTGAGGCCGCACCTCGAGTACTGTGTTCAGTTTTGGGCCCCTCACTACAGGAAAGACATTGAGCTGCTTGAGCGTGTCCAGAGAAAGGCAACCAAGTTGGTGAGGGGCCTTGAGCACAAGTCTTATGAGGAGCGGCTGAGGGATCTGGGGTTGTTCAGTCTAGAAAAGAGGAGGCTGAGGGGAGACCTTGTCGCTCTCTACAACTACCTGAAAGGGGGTTGTAGTGAGGTGGGTGTTGGTCTCTTCTGTCAGGTGGCTGGAGATAGGACAAGAGGAAATGGCCTCAAGCTGAGGCAAGGGAGATTTAGGTTAGATATTAGGAAAAATTTTTTTACTGAGAGGGTTGTCAAACATTGGAATGGGCTGCCCAGGGAAGTGGTTGAGTCACCATCCCTGGAGGTATTCAAAAAGCGAGTGGACAGGGTACTCCAGGGCATGGTTTAGGGGGCATGGTTAATGGTTGGACTTGATGATCTTGAAGGTCTTTTCCAACCGAAATGATTCTATGATTCTATGATTCTATGTTAGAGGATATGTGGGGGAAGGAGTAGCTAACAGAGTTTATTAAGGCCAGTTCGACAGCTCCCAGTGAGAAAAACTGTAAAAACTCTTTGTGCCTCCATGAGAGACCAAACTAGCTATGCTCTGGACACAAGATGGGAAGCTGCTATATTAAATATTAAATTAGGTGGTCTACATATGTTTTTCATGTTAGATAGTATTTTGCTTCCCCCTACTTTGCAGTCTCCTTCAGATGATACTCTTTTTTTGCCCTACTCTTGCATTTTCTCTAGAAAAGCATGCAGATCACTGCCATTACTTTTATTCCAGAGGTCAGCATTTTTGGCTTGACCCTACACTCTCACGAGCTGGAAGGTTCCTCTACAGCTCTAGATCCCAGTGCACACTGTGGTCCTGCTCAGTTGAATGCAGACTGCTTTTGCACTGCTTGGAGATTATTTCAGTATTCGTGCATATGGACAGTATTATATTTGTACAACTATATACCAATTTGGTTCAGATATCATCACATTACATAACATTTCTTTAGTTACTTACCACTATAATTTTCGTATGCTCTTGCAGTTATTCTCAGACAAGTAACAGGGGTCACTCAGTTACAGCGTGGTACGTTTGACTCCAGGATATGGATCTACTCATTCTTCCCTATACTACAGCCTGTTGCAGAACTATACTACTCCAAGTAATGCACACAGAAAACATTATTTTGAGGTAATACATTCCATTACCTCCCATACCACCTCCCTAACCCTCCTTTAAAGGTGTATGAATTTTATATGCTTAGATTAATTTTTTGATTGTCTAGGAATCTAATTTGTCTCAACTGCCCAGGAGAATTCATCTTCACAAAACTAGGAGGGTGAAAACTAAAACAAAACTAGTTCAAACAAAACTCTCACCACTGACTTACTACTGTGTCATGCACAGCTGGTGGGGATGCAGTTAACTTTCCCCATAGCAGCCCTGATAGTGCTGTGCTTTGTATTTGTAGCTACAAAGGTGTTGATAACACACCAGTGTTTTGGCTACAGTGCTGGTATAGCATCAGGGCTGTCCTCCAAGCCCCCACCCCTGCAACCTGGCCTCCAAAGGCCAGTAGGCTGAGGGTGCGCAAGAGCTTGGGAGGGGACATAACCAGGACAGCTGATGCAAAGTGACCAAAGGGATATTCCACACCATATGATGTCTGCTTAGCAATAAAAGCTAAGAGAAAGGCAGTGGAGGGGCATTTGTTATTAAGGCATTTGTCTTCTGGAGCAACCACTATGCATTCTGAGGCCCTACTTCACCTGCTGACGGGAAGTAGAGAATAAATACTTTGTTTTCCTTTGCTTCCACATGCAGCCTTTGCTTTTCCTTTATTAAACTGCCTTTATCTTGACCCACAAGGTTTTTTCATCTCATTTTCTCCCGCCTCCCTGCCCTGCCAAGGAGGGGGAGTAATAGAGCAGCTTGGTGGGCACCTGGTGGCCAGCCAAGGTCGACCCACCAGAGCTGGTCAAAAGCAAATTTATTCCTAGTGTTGAGGTTACATTAACTTTCATGGCTTGTTCAATCTTTCATCATTCTGCTCAGATCATTTGGGATGTAAAGCCACCTGATTGTGCATTTTACAGCTCAGACATCTTGTTCAGGTGAACTGAGTTTGCTCAACCTATTCAATTCACATTGGCTACAGGGCGATACCCAACATCAACACCTACCCACCTAAGCTCAGTTCATAACAGTTTCTGATAAAGGAGCCAGACACACCCACGAAATCCTCTGAATTGGCGGTATGTAGTTTGCTCTGGGTATAACCTGGTCATCCTATCTAGGGCTGCTCTTTAAATTGAAATATTATTGCTAAATATTTACAGATATATTTACTTGTATGGCGCTCTCAGGTGGATTTTACAGTCCATTGTCAAAAATCACAGTATGCACAATAGCAGCGTGGAAGGAGCTAGCGTGGTAATCTTACCATTAAAGGAACTGACTAAGGAAAGCAGAGAATTGAATGCATCACCAAATCCTATGTCATGTACTCAGAGATTATTTGTTCTCATTCTACAATTAAAGGCTGAAGAACATTCACATGTCTTTGGTTGGATTTTCTGTAGCAGCATTTAACTAACATTAACATTTACTAACATAAACTAACATTAGCATTTAATTAAGCTTTTAATTGACACCATGCATAAAACTTCAGATAGATTTTTTTCTGCCCTGTATATACCCTGAAATTCTACATTCTGTCATTTTTAAGATGTTTGATATAGAACAATTAGGTCCCAGAAAGTTTCCACTAGCAGACTGTAATCCACAGACCTGCTTCCGGCCCAGGAATGCTGTGGTACACCATTACCAGTTAGGGTGAAGTGTGGCAATCTATAAGAGTGTGGTTTGTGCTGGCATCCCAGTGTCTGCTCTCATACACATCAGAAAACCAGGTCCCATTTGGACTCCTATTTAAAGCTACTGAATAAGACATTGTTTTATTGTTGCCTCATGTTCTAGAAAGCACTCTGCCGTTTGGAAAGGAGAAAATCATTCTTTCTACATGAGGATCTATAAAGCAGAATAAACCTGAGCATATCTGAGATGCTTAATTAAGTTTTGGCTCAGCCACATTCACTTTTTCTGCATTGCTGGGTGATGCTGAAGCTACAAATCATCAAGTTTAGAGCACAATATTTGGGAAAAAATTTCATATAATATAATTGTATAATATCAATTTCATGCTATTAAATGGTCTTGCCGTAAGGGTTTTATCCATCCAGGGATGAGAAACAACATGACTTACTAGTTAACTGAAGAGCAGTGAACAATGTTGCACCTATGACATTCAAATAAACCATTTATAGGGATGTAGAGAGTACCCACTGTCATGGAAGAAACAGATAGACACTACCTGCCTTTCTTTCCTCAGCAAGTCTACAGCCACATTAGATGAACTGTAATACAGTTCCACAACTATTAAGCAATATGTGGCACTTAGCCCTAAAGTAACAATGCCTACCATCCCCAAAGTAATACTGCCTACCAAGCATCTCTTTCATAGGGAGCTAGAATTTTGCTCCACAAAGCTCCAGAATCTATATCCTCAAAAAATTCACAAACCCTTACCTGTCATTAAAATAAAGTATAAACAGTAAGGCATCATCCTTCCTTACAGACCACCTCTCCTTACTATGCTGCTACGCAGCTGAGCTAAGGTCAAGCCATACCTCAGCTGGTAACAAAAAGTGAATATCTGAAGGGCATTCCTCCCCCTGCCTCCCTTTTTTTTTTACTTAGGCAGGCACAGCCCCCGACAAAGCAATTTGAGTCCAAAGCATCCTGGGCATGCTGTAAAGCCCATGGGGGGCGGGGGGGGGGGGGAGCAGAGAGGAAGAGGAGTTCTGGCTGGCACAAGAAATACTGAATTGAATGGTACAGAGCTGGCAGGAGTGTAAGAAAAGGGTTACAGTGATTACTCCTCTGGTTTTGCTTCCACAAGGATTCCAGCATTGTGTTTGCATTTAAGGGCAAAGCTACCGGGACACGTCTCACTATCGATATCTACAGACAGCCCGCAGTACCCTTCCTTTTCCTCTCGGGCCTCCTCCAGATACACTTCCAAGACAAGATCACACTCAGAATTCTCTTCAGGTACAACTAGGTGGGAAGATAAATGGCTTGGATTTTCTTTAGTTACTCTTATAAATTATTCAGAAAGAAGGACACATTTTAGTGCACTTACTTAAAACATTGTTTCCATTCCTAAAAATACATGGGCTTGAACTAACATACCAAATCTTTTCAGACATACAGAAAAAGAGTAGTTTCCTCCAAACAAAAATATCTCAGGTCAAGCTTATCTCCATGAGGGTAGCTACAACTTAGACTTTTGTCTCCCCCAAATGTTATACATATTTTTTTAGATTTAATCCAGTAGTAGCAGTAGCAGTAGCAGTAGCAGTAGCAGCAGTAGTAGTAATAAACAATAATGAAAGCAGCATATAAATCAATAAGTTGTATGTACAATTGGAAATATACAAGTTTCTGAAAAAAATACCAAACCAAGCAATCTGGCAAACTAATGTCATTCTATACTTTTTGATATTATTTTTTTTAAAGTTGTTTTCTGTGTAGTATTTATCCTTCCGAAACTATTTCAAAGTACTTTTAATGAAACCAATATAGAAAAGGCAAAGCTGGAGACATTATAAATGAAGGAATGTTATAGACTAGGATTTATGTATTAGAATCCCAGTTTAGAATGACACTTAGTAACAATCCCATTTTACTGTTTTGGGCAGATCTCTTGATTTAGAGTAACACTACATGGTGTGGGTTTAGACCTTCTAAAGCTAGATTTTTAAAATTTGTAAGACAAGCAGTAGTCCCACTCTATTCTCTCCTCAGACAGTGGAAAAGAAGCTTTGCTTTCCATTTGGAGAAATGTTTAGCCTCATCTAAGGATGAAAAATCAGATTAATTTTAAACTGGCTGCACTCTAGCTTTCTAACCAAACCAAGCTACCAAAACTGTGCCAGTTCTTTGGTTTCTAAAATACAGTTAAGTATAGATGCTCAAGTCTTCAATTTGTAAGAACGAGCAGGCATAAGGCCAGTAATTGAGCACTAAAATTGAGACTTTTTTTTGAAATTACAAGATACCACAAAATGGGGAGTGGGGGTGGAATTCAAGGCAGATTTGTACTAATTTTCTCATATTTTCCAAATTATGATGGAGCTAAATGCATTACTAATATTCTAATAATGGTAGTTTACTTAACAAAAATAATCTAGAAAAGAATGTTTTTCTGTGTAAATGTTGAATTTCTCAAGCAGAATGAATTGAACAGGATGCTAGAAAGAGGTGCGTTTCAGTGTTAAAATAACCTTTGAATTTAAAAAGTTCTATTAAGTAATGTAAAGAAGTTTCTTTCTACTTTTTTTCTTTAGAAAGTAAGCTATATTGAAACTACTACAGATTTGTGTTGAAAAATTCAAAGGCTGGACATTATCAATGAGAGACTGATGGAGTTTCCCCATGCAGAGCTTAAAAAAGACTCAGCTGAGAAAAGAAGTCTGAGCTCTGTGGGGAAATGCAAGACAACTTCATTACTGAGCCCACTGGTAAACAGCCAACTACCAGCTGCAATGAAAGTTCACTAGTAATAAACCAAGACTTAAAAAGTACAATTGGCTGAGGCTCAAAATCTGAGCCAGCTGAAGCTTTTAAAGTTTAGGTGTTTCCAGCAGTAATTTGAAAAAAAAAACCAAACCACTTTACAACTAAGATATAAATTCATGGATACTGCTGCTTTTCAGCTCTCTCATGCTTATCTAAACACCATGGCAAGTAAGGCTTTTTTCCAAGAAGGGTTTCCAACTGACATTATGGGGTTTTCAACTCCATTGGTTAAAAAAATATTACACTGACTGTTATTAAACTTGGCAGCCAGGGTGAACTCCCTAACCTAACACAAACCATGTGGCTGGAAAAAGTACCTCCTATATAGAAAAAATTTTTTTTTAAAGTTAGTTATAGGCTGGCATTTTAGTATAATAGAGCTACCTCTAAAAGTTTGACTAGTTGACTTTTTCCATTTGGCTGACAACTGCCACTTTTTCTAAAGGCAATGAACAACATAAGTTATGTTTATGCACATGCATATTCCTAAACATGAAAAATTTAAATTCAAGTGCATTTGATATGTAGTTGTTAAATGGTTTCAGAAATCTGGATATAAATAGAAATGGCTGTGCAAGTGATGTAGTCAATTGACTATCCTGTCAACTCCTATCCATATGCAAAGTTTAACACAGGCAACCTACCGGGAAAGAAGTTAACTCTCTCATGGGATGTCTGGCTAGGTGACTTATCTGAACCAAAGAGACAACTATGGCTCTTTAGGTGCCATAATGGCTTAGTCAAATCTTTAAGAAACATCACGGCCTCATTGTGCTGTTTGTACTCACATTCTGCCTCATTCAGGACCTCTGTTGCTGGATATTAGACAGAAAAGACAAGGCTCTGTTGAAAGCCAACAGACTGGAGACAATGTAACCATAAACAGTGAATGATCTTGATAAAACAAATGTATTTGCTCCAACATTAACTATTCGTGATAGAAGTTAAGAAAAAAAATTGCAAACAAACAAACGCCTTCAAATAGGAACTTTATGCCCATTACTTATTCTGGAGTTGCTTTCCATATGTACAGTCACCTGCCAGTTTACATCCTGGCAGTCTATTGTTACTGCTTCAGTCCAACTGCTGGTGACTTTTACAGCACTTCCATTAGGAAGTAACAAAGGCATAGAAACAGCATACCACACAGCATGAATTCAGGCAGCAACAGATAATAGTAATTGGCGGTAAAACTCATTGCGGATGAGCAAATACAAAAAGAACAGTCAACAACTGGAAAACTGAGGATGCTGCATGTTACTACAGGGTAAGATGCACCTGGGAAAAGAAAGCTGGTATGACCATTTAGGAGTGGAAAGACTTGAAAACAAATTTATCCATATGTCTCACACACGAAAAAAATAGAGACTTGGATCAATAACTTCTGTATGAGGAAAAGGAGCAGAAACAGCTTAACTAACCCTTCTCCTGCCTTCTGGGCTTCAAAGACAAGTATCGGTAATGCAGAGCAAGGTCCAAGTAAAATACACATGTATTGCAGTCAGTAAGAGTAGCAGTTAACTTTCTAGTAAAAGCTTATTTGTCCAAAAGGAGCCACAAAACACTCCAGGCAGCTAATCTCTCACAGCTTCTTACACTTCTCAGGTGGTTCAAGTTATTAGTCTTACGCTTCTTGTTCCAGAAATTAATTTCTTGAAATAACTACCATGTAGTACACTTGGCTTTTTTATTGCTTAGCTAATGACTGAGACAAAACCTAGCTCTAGAATTGGCTTTCCAACTTATTTCCAGTCATGTCAGACGATAACATATTTCTAAATAACTGCAATTTAAGACTTGAGAATCTTCTGAAAAGGCAAGCGTATGTTAAAAACCTGCTTTTTTAATGACAAGTGTTTACTTTCCTTTATGATAGAATTCATTTAGCACAGTCCATAGCTTACTGTGTAACACAATGCAGAGCCAAAGTAAGCAGAGATATATTGGTCTCGAGACCAAATCAACAAGACAAGGAAAGCACATCTGAGATTTTTCCTTACGAGGAAACTGAAAGCTACGTGTTTTTTCTCCTCCTTTACCTTCCCCTCAACCCCCAGAAATAGTTAAATTCATCAGCCCTTTGTGTTTCAGAAGCACTTACAAAGAAGGTAACTTTGGGTCCCTTTGGGTTAGGAATGCAACTCCAGCACTGTTCAGATATTTTGCAATGTTTTTTGGTGTTCAAAAATATCCAACACCTATTTTAAAATTAAATTCTATTCAGTCATCAGTACCCTTACCAATTCACAAGTTGGACTAACACCCTACTCTAGAACAGAGGAGAGATGTCAAAGATACTTGACTAAGAGGTTTAGCCATGCTATAGCTGCAGCTGATGTTTGAGCAGACTAATTGAGGATGTGTACATTTGCTTGAGTTAAATTAACATATGCTTCACTTAAATAGGAGTGGATGAACCATAAGAAAATTTATTTGTATACGCTGGAAGTCTATTTTCTTGGGTGGTATGGTCTTTCCTAGCAAGCGGTCTCAAATTTAAACCAAATTTTTCAGGAATATTTTCGAGTCAGTAGTATTCTTCACACCACTCCAGGCAGGATACTATGAGTGAGTCTTCTCTTTTGCATCTCTTTTCCAGTGTTTCTCCCCTTTTCTTTATTACATCTTTTGAGACAGACAGTTCACAGGCCACTTGCTTTGTCCGATTTCTACCAATTTGTCTGTTACATCAGCCACTTGAACAGACTATTCATATATCAGACTCAAGAGCCCAGTCTTTTGACAGCTGGGGATTTCTTTCCTGATTCACAATTCCATGCTCAGACACTCTGAAAAATATATTCCCTGTTTCCCAAACCCTCAATCTCTGCAGACAAAGGCTTATTATAGTTCAACAGCATTTCTTTCAAACTGTGTTGAAGTGTTTATTGAAAGAAATCCATAGTCCAGCAGTAGGCAATTAATTTCTGGTTGTAAGGCCTAAGCTCATTCAAGGGGAATCCGAAGCTCTGTGCTCCATCCCACTAAGTGGATGTACTTTGCCAAGAATGGAAATGTCCTACATTTTTGTCATATACAGTGTGAGAAACAAAATCCTGGTCTGATTCCCACCCATTTTGCTTAAATGTCAATATAGGCACAAGGTGCACAGTTTTTTGTTAAGGGAAAATCTATTTTTCCCCCTTTCAAAATGTACATACAAAGCAACCACCTCTACTGTTTCATCATTCATGTGAGACTGCCTAATTTCTGAACTATTGCTTATGAGAGTTTGTAGTAACAAATCACTCCTTGTAAAGAATCTTCTTCCTCCTGATCAGACTGAGGAAGGCTCAAAGAGATTTTTTTTCCCATACAATGCTAACTAATTTTCTCCTGTAGTAGAACACCACCCTCTGTGATCCTGAGAACTACATCTAAAATAAGAACACTTGGCCAGGACTATAAAAATTCAGCATTATGTTTTAGTATTTTCTTTTTCTGATTCATTATCTGAAAAATAGATGGCAGTCCAATTCACTGGCATCAGATAGGAACTTTATTATATTTATTAAAAAGTTAGATACATCAGTGTAAATCACCAGATCATACTTGCCAGTAAAAGTGTTTTACACACAGAACGGTGTGTAAACACAGATGCTAACACATCAGGATTGCCTGGTATTTGATGGAAACTGAGTTTCTTGAGAGAGAATTGAGGGGACTGGGGTTTGGGTTTTGTGGTTTTTTTGTGTGTGTGCATCTGAAATACATGATTTTCCTGCCTGTAGGCCATGCATCAGGTTCAGCATAAGGTTGGTACTCCCCATTACATGCAGCAACATGTAGAAAATCAGTAGTGCTGCACAGACACTCTTTGAGGCTTTTAGGCTGATACTTCTTAAAAGCACCAAAGCTGTTTTCTGAGCAGCAATGAGAACAGCATGGGGCACAGGCAGAGGAGATCTGCGTTCCAGCGAGGGATTCTCTTGCCACAAATGGATTCAGGAAAGAGCCATTTCTTACCTAGTAGTTTCACTATTTAGTAACTTTAAAGTGGTTTTAGTTCAAGAGCTTCCTATTTACTCTTTCCCTTTTCTATTCCTTAAGCTTTCTCCTCTGCTAAGCTCAGCGTGAAACTGCTAAAGGAACCGTCTACCTTTTGAATCCAAATTATTAAAGTGGTTTCCAAACTGGGCAATACCATTTCACAGAGGCTTACTGTCACATAAAGAAAAGGTGAAGGACTGCATAAAAATATATAATTGTATTAAGAAGTACCTGAAGGTAAGGAATGCATGATTGTACTTCAACAGGTGCTGCTCCCTTAGTTTTCATTGAGAAAGAACATTTGCAGATTTTAACGGACACCTGTTCCTGGACTATAACGCTTGTGGGGAGAAACACTGTGTGCTATGAATAAGGAAGCAGGATATGAAAACAGCAATTAAAATTGCCCTTTTTCTCCATGTTCTGTGTTATAGAGCTATAGAAGACTGTAGCAATTGCCCTGATTTATCCTGGGGAGGCCAAGAGACATTTGTAGAAAAAGTAAAGTGAGGTAAAAAGAAACTAAGTAAGTCTAAGTAAAATCAATCCACTTAAACCTGCTGCAAAATAGTGAAGACTTAAGTGCTGAGGGTGAAAAGTTGCAGGACTCCAAAGCTCATGTGGCATAGTGCCCTTTGAGGGGAATAGTATGGTGATCAGGATTGCCTCAATGCTCCAAGTACAGCAAATTTAGTGTAAAATGCAGCTTCAAGACAAAACCATTCTGATCCTGTGGGGGTTAAGAGTCACTCCTACCCTTCAGGACACCTGGGAGTTAACACCAATAGAAAGCAGAGCATCTCAGTAGTAGCTCTTGAAAAATAGGTAACCACATTTGGGTGTACACACCTTAAATAATTAATGATGAAACTGCGGTAAAAATTCCATCTCACTGGCACATATACAAAGCAAAATAAACTCTCAATTTCTCTAAAGTAACGGGAGATGTATATCCAAGCTAGTTTCTGTCACTACAGAACACTGAGCATACAAAGTATTCCCTTAACCAATTATTGTTTAAAAGAGTTGTGTTTTCTTTTGGTAGAAAGCTAAGTACATAATCATAGCAAAGATTAGTAATCACAGAAGTTGGAAGGCTTCTCTAATTCAAGGATTTTTTGCAATGTTTGCTTTTAAAAGTCTCTCTGGTAATCCTTGTAATTTTAAGTAAAAAACAGCAATCAGCCTTTATAAAACATTTTAAATTTGACCACTGTCAACTGCAATTTACATAATTAAGGAAAAATACTTAATATGCAAAAAATTAATATACTACTTAAGAGGTTGTATGTTTTCCCCTCAGCTAGCAGTAGTCACTTGAAGGAAGCATTTTGCTTTGCCCTATAAAGCTTACCTCTAGACAGGATCAGGTCAGAAGCAACTATTTATTGGGAGATTGACAGATTTTATGTTATAAAGTAGCATAAGATTCATTTCACCGGGCATTGATTTTGCAAGGTATTGAGAGATGCAGAAATGGATTTATGCTTAGAATTAGGTGTGCAGTTAAGTATTTTGCTGCCCTAAATTGCAGAAAAAAAAAAATTCATAGCTGAACAGTGAGTTCATATCCCATCAAAAAGATCTCATAGTTTACAAGTAGGTTAAAGGCTATTTTTTATTCAAGTTACTTGATAAACACAGCATCTTTACCTTGGACCAACGTTACTTATAGAATCATAGAACCATAGACTACCTCAAGTTGGAAGGGACCAGTGAGAGTCCAACTCCCTGCTCCTCACAGGACTACATAAAACAAAACCATATGACTAAGAGCATCATCTAGATGCTCCTTGAACTCTGTCAGGCTTGGTGCCGTGACCACTTCCCTGGGGAGCCTGTTCCAGTGACCGACCACCCTCTCAGCGAAGAACCTTTTCCTCATGTCCAATCTGAACTTCTAAGAGATGCATCGCAGAGATGGTATCTAATATCTGTTGGAGATGAGCAAGTCTAGTAGAATGGAGTTTAGATAAGCATCTAAATAGCTGAACAGTTACCACAAGCTGCTGTAAGATCTTAGCTTTATAATCTCTGCCTGTACTAGGAACTTCTGGGACACTAGTTTTGGCGGTTTTCATTTTTTCTCTTCTCACCTTAGAATTAATTATTAGGTTTATTTATTTATTTATTTATTATTAATTAATTATTAACTTGATAAAAAAATCTCTTTCTAGAAACAGTAAGAAGGCATGATGTGTGATTCCAAGTCAGGAGCAGTAAACTGTACGTCAAGAAAAGTTTACTTCTGGTCAGGTTCAAGACTGCAACTTTTAAGACTGCACATAGTTTTGTATGACAGTAAAAATAAGTGCTAAAATTCCTTTAAACAGCTCTCTTAATTAGCATAGCTATATAACAAAGATTATATTATATTATATATTAATTCATTCTCATAGTTCTAGCACATGCAAAGCTCCTCAGTAATTAAAAGTTTTGCATAAGACAAACTGCAGGGTAACTCTAGTCACATCTTTTGTAGAGTCATCCTGAGAAGACTAATGAAGGGCATTGGGAAACCATGTAGCCTGTTGGCTAAGATTATTTAAATTAACTCCTGATTTTAGAGATTACTTGAGATGATTTTCAGGAAATGTAACTAGTTTCTGAAATAATAATTTCAAAATTTCAGGTAGGACAACCCGAATTGATACTACTCTACTGTGAAAGTAGTGACCCATTATGAAAATATTACGTTCTATTGAAAGTAAATAGCTTATTAACGATTTTACTGAAGGGAAAAAAACCACCTTAAAATACGTTTGGAAGACAGACTCTCCCCTTTCACTATTCAAACTATTAACATAGAGGAAAAAATATCCCATATGAATCTTGCAAAAAGGCTGGAGCACTTTCACACCATATTACAGAGATACGTTCAAAGACTTGACATTCTACAATGTTTATGCATTATTTCCTGCATATTATAGTTCTGTCCTGAAATGTACACTTAAAAATGTCAAGAACTATAAATACAGGGGAGTAGAGGAACACAACACACACTTTCTTTGTTGGTGTTAAAGACTGAATATGAGACATCAACAGAGAAATTGTTTTCTTAAGCTGTTTCTTAGCATATTATTAAAGAGGGAAACAAAAGCCTGTTACATAATCGGACTACATCTTCTGCAAAGTTCACCAGCGGAAAGAGTTTAGCATCTAGGATTTTGGGGAGCCAAAGGACACACATGGTTTTTATAAACTAGAAATAGTTTTGAATCAAAGTTCTACAGATTTTAGTTTAAAATTTGCAGCTGTCAGATAACTGTCAGCTAGGCTTTCTATATTATTATGTGAAAATTAGACAAAAGAAATCAAAGAAGAGCACTGTGAAAATAGAATGTTGCTTCAAGTGCTATTTCTTAGTAAAAGTTGAAAAAGTGACAATGAAAACATTAAATCCTTAAAATCCTATGAATATTAAGATTTTTAAAAGGAGCAAACCAATCTGAAAGATCAAAATCCATTATAAATACAACAATTCCATGTATAACAGAGGGGTGAGGAAAAAAATCACCAAAACCTACCAAGTAAATAACACAGGGATGGAAGAAGGGATAGGATAATGTCCTTCAACTTCCGGCAGAGGCTTTTAATTGCTTTGTAGTATTGCAAAGTAATTATATGGGTTTTGGCTGTTTTGTTTTGTGGTATTTTTTTGTTTTTTCTTGTTTTGTTTTGTTTTACAAAACACATGTATAATTGTACAGTTTGTACTACAGTACTGGAGTCACATTGAAAACACCGTATTTGTCATTTGCATGAAAAATTATACTGTGACCCTACATATAAACTTAATGCATGCACAGAATGTACATAAAAACTAAGCACTGAAGTTGAGGACCTGCAGTTTCTTATACCATATTCTAGCAATAGCTCCAGTTCTATGCAAGTTAAGTCAATGGACCTGGAGGAGAAGCACTTTTAAACCATTGCCTGCATAAATTATGCAACTAACATGCTGCCAGATCAGTACATTTAGTGAGAAGCTCTCCATTGCCCTTAAAGAGAGAATTAGCCAACTTTGTAGTGATGACTGATTCAGACTCAGAAAAGACCTTTGTAGATATGTAATCTGACAGCCTGCAAGAACACAAGCCATAAAACTTCCATGCATTAGGTTCTGCATTGAATTTACTAGATTGTTTAAGACACTATTTCTTAAAAAGAAGACGCACAATCTTATTGTTAACATTGCTACAACTTCTTGAGACAGCCAAATGCCTAGAAAGTCTATGTGAACATGTGTGTGTTGAGATTTTTTTCACAGGGAAAGGAAGGAATACATAAATTTAAGGACCAGCATTTTCATCTGACCCAATGAAGTCCTTAAGTAAAACCTGTTTTTAGAAGAAAGTCATTAATAAATTCTGTGATGCATTCTGTCCTCCTGCATCAGTCAGCACCACTGAGGTGCTGTTACTGAGGCAATAAAATGTGTCCTGCTACTTACCTCCTTCATGTATTTGTACCAGGTGACTAAGGGAACTATTCTGCTCAACAAGAATTCTCTCACTGTTTCCACTTCCCACAAATACTACAGTAAAAAGAAATGTAAGTGGCCAGATTCCTGTCTATTAAAACAAGGTTTGTCTGGAATGGCTCCATTGTGGCTGACAGAAAACTTCTGCATTCGCAGACTTGTGACCAAGATCAGCAGCTGCCTGTTGGCCTCAGAGTTTTTGAGAAGATGAAGCCTGAAGTCACCAGAGTCAGGTTTGCACACTGGCAACTAAAATACCTGGTGTTCTGTTTAACAGAAACATCTTGGGAGACTAGCAAAACTAAAGAAACAAAAAAACAGGGAGAAACCTGGGGAAGATGAGTAGTTGCATCACTCCTCTTTCCTCCTGCCTCCCTATAATTTCTCGGCAATCTATGTCACTTTCTATAGCTAAGTTACAATTTAGGGAATTATTTCACCAGTAAAAATGCTGAGTCATCTTTGCTGAGACAGAGCTATAACATAATAGTGACACAATTTGGGAATAACTCGATATAGCATTTAACCCAGCATTTCATGTGGTTTGGCTAGGATAAATAAGGGATAGACAGCCTTGTTCTTTGCAGTATTTTAGGCTGTGGACTGTGTTAAACAGTATTTACAATACTATGCATTGCGTGGTGGGAAAGGACATGTGCGGTTTAGCTAATAATCTGGACTTCGTTCTGTGTAGGAAAAGAGCTTGACTCATCAGTACAAGCTGAACACAAGATGTTCAAGAGTGAGATGGTTGGTTGTTTCGCTAGTTACTGTCCCTGCAGACTTACTAGGAATGATGAGTTTCTCACAGATTTCTACCAAAATTCACAATATTCTGATGGAGTATTTTGTCAGCTCCATGTAATAATTGTTTGTGTAAAACTGAGATAGATAACAGACTTACCAGCAGTTTTTAATCTTAATCTCAGAGGGAAAAAGGCTAATTAAATGCTGCTGCAAGACAAGATTCAATTTCAGCCAACTATCCTTTCAAAACCAGCACAGGATGGAAGGCTGCCAAACAAAACACATTTGGCACCCAAGAAAGGAGGAGGTCCTCCAGGTTAACAATGCAGTAAATCCATATTTTTGATAGTTTCTCAAAGGAATAGGCTAGAGGATGCAAGGTTGATCCTATTGTTTTTTTCTGTAATAGCTGACAAGCTACTAAAAAGAAGGATGACAACCAAAACTCTAGTTAGTTTCTCTGATACATCAAGGCTCTAGAATGTCTTCAAGGTCATTCTGTTCTTCATAGCCCAATTCAACAGTAAAACCTGACTCTGGACCAGACATTTCTAAAAACAAAAGAAAAAAACCAACAAACCAAACCCAGAACCTGGAAACAGGAACCATAATCCAGGGCTTCTCACAGCCAGTATTAGACAACACTCATGATCCTTCTTGTGCTTTCTTTTGGCAATAAAACAATTTTTCCCCTTGATTAGTGGCAGCACCAGACAAAGTGGAAGAAGAAAGCTCTGCGTTCAGCTAGTCCTGGTTATTTTGATCTTCCAGCAACTACAGAGGTGGATCTGGTCCTGAATCTCTTACTTCTTGATGACAGCTTTCAGCAACACCCCATTCTATTACAGGCAAGCAGCACCAGCAACCTATAGCAGCTTCACTGCTTTTGAGTTGGCAGAATCCTCTTCCCCACTGATGACTATAGTGTACATGCTGGTTTGGTGTATACTTCAGGGTATGTTGCTGTGCTGGGCTTCATGCATTTGCTGTCTGTGCTTAGCACAGGAGGAAAATAAGACTAGGTAGATTTTTTTTTTTTTTTGACGGTTATAAAGTTCTGGGGAGGGTGGACCTCACTATCACCAAGGTAGAAGCCACCTCTGCTTTCAGCTGGGCTGACCCTGCAGTTTGCTATAAACACCCAATGCTACACATTAAATAATCTCGGAGCAAGTATACCACGCCAGGCTTCCCAGTTCACTTCAACACCCCACCTAAGCCATTGGGACTGGTGCATTTCTTGAATGCATGTTCTAGTTTTAAAGTGCTTAGTTGTGAAAGCATCCAAGTAAGGTCACCTTTTTACTTACACAGCATTCAGATGGAGGTGGCTCTGGATTTTAGTGCTAATTATGTTTAAGTCTTATTTTAAATGCAATAAGGGGCTAAAGCATATAGCCAGGGATTCTCCAAAAAACTGAAACTTTTAAGATCTCTGGTTCAAGTGAACTCAATGCTAAGAGAATGAGGATTTCTCTCCTTTTTCCCAGGTTTGTGTAAATGAATTGTGATCATGAATCATTAACACTGCGTAAGTGTAAGCCATTTCATTAGTAAAGGACTTTAACACCCATAAGGGCCTTTTTTTTTTTAACCTTTATTTACAGGCCTAAGCACAAGTTTATAGTGACTTTTCTGGAACTATCTGTGTAGGGACTTGCCCTTCCTCCAAAGTCTCTTCTGGAACAAGTGACCTAGGCAAGACAAAGCAGAATTGTCCCTGCAACATGTGGAAGTAAGAGAGGTGTCTAGAAGAAGAAGAAGAAGAAAAAAAAATCTTTCAAGTTCTAAAGTTATGAGTGAACCCCAGTAGGCAGAAGGCTTTTTATTTCATGCAATAACTTTTACTACTCTTCTAAAATCTAATGCATTTCTTCAAAAGCACCATTACACAACAGTAAATACTGTAAATCATGTGTGTTTAACAAGTGATAAAAAGAACAGAGAGGTTATATGGACAAATTAAACTGGAATTGTTTGAAAGGAAGTTCACAGTTTTTAAATATCTTGCTGGTTTAAAAATAACTCTTCCATTAGCTTCAAAGGAAAAAGACCATGACATCTGAGAAGTTCATTAGCTCTACACAAAGTACCAAATAACTTTGATACTATGCAATTGTTTAAGTCCAAGGTACGGAACAAAACAACAGCCTAGATTCTATTTTCAGCAAAGAACATATATCATTTTAAGCTCACATAAACAAGTAAATGGTGAAGTGAATGAAAGTGTGCTAGGAATATGACTGCTGGTAATGGCAGATAAGACTACTTATTTAAGTTTACTTGAAATTGTCCTGGGATGGAAATATTTTAGAAATATTGTGTAGAAAGCCTGCTGTTAATCTTTGAAAAATACTGTAAAAATATGTTGGTATGTCAGATAAACAAAACTACAATTTTCTTTTTGTATGCTATGAATACTAAGGAAGTTTGCAGAAAATTTATCATCTGTGGGGATTTTTATTCTCACACTTAATATAGGAGCCTTATTTCAATGTACTTAAACATCTATGAGGTAAAGAGAGAATAATGAACTTTCCTCTGCTAGCTCTTCTGTGCAGATATTTAAATCGTGTAGTTGATGTTAAGTATCTTTCCTGCTTCTTTAGCACGTGAGTTCCTCAAAGTCATATGATGTATCTCACCAGAGAAGTAAAATTATCTGCACTTCTCTGAGAGGGAAATGAGATTGAGACACTTACAAGTACACAGCTGTGCTGATAATCAAACCTCAGCCTCCTGAGTTCCAGGCTAATGCATTAACTGCTGCACAGCAATTTAAAGCAGTACCACATACACGACAGACCTTCTATCTAACATCAACATAAGATTAAAAAAAAAAGTCATCAGTACTGCAACAAAGTATCACACGATATCAATATGCATACCAATATTCACTATGCTTGAGGACTGAAAGCCTTCAGTTGAGGGCCAGCAAAAAAGGTTAGGATCCTTACTTAAGTTTCTACTCGAGTCCTTCCTGATTTAAGAAATAAACACAGATTACAACGTTCAACCAACCTAAAGAATCTGTATAAATCATATCATCTAAAGTTTATCTATTCTGATTAAATTTGAACATCTCCAACACATTTTCCCTAGTTAACATATTCCAATAGACTATTCATTAATATATTGCATTACCAGTGTATCTTTGCAGTTTGGCATTTTAACAGTAAGAATACCTGAAGATGTCTTGGTTTGATTATCTTAATATCAGTTACTGTTTGAAGATACTCTTGAAGACCACTACTCCATGAAGAAAGACAGGATTATAATTTTTAATTGCTGTTATTAGGAGGCTCATAACATACTGTTTCACATTGTGTAACCATACATCCTAAGACAGAAGCACAAAGTCAATGCTATGACATATTCCTAGAAATTTCTTGCACATAGCAAAAGCAGGGATATTAGAAAGAATCAGAAATCCTTCGAGACTGTTCTCAGCTGGAGCTAGGTCACTGGATGATAGCTCTTTATTAACATTCAAAAGTTTAAAATAGCCCCTACTATTTTTTCCCTGAATCTCAGAGATCATTCTGGAATAGCAAGAGTTGACCCAACAGAAAGAAATCACACTTTCCTGCAATGAGCAGAAGGTTCTGACTAGTTACAGATCTATTTTTCAAAAATCTGTGGGTGTCTAAGCTTGGCATTTCCATTCTAAGCTCACCTCGAGATGAAAACTGCACTAAGGAGGACAGACAGAAGTGGCAAACGGAGTAGAAGGAAGAGCAGCAAGAACTCCAGCTTGCTTCAAAACTTACTGCACATGCTGGTTCACTTTCCATGAACCACTGCACCTCAGTACTTAGCATCACTCTGCATAACAACCTACCTTTGTCCAAGTTGTAAATGTGAATATCTAAATAGTCAGTTAATCTAGGCTGACATTGCTCTATCAAATGGTAGAAGATGTATTCTGACTTCTAGCAGTCTTAAAAAAATTGCTGTATTATGTCACCAGAAGTAAATCATAAGGCTTAGCACATTAGCTTCTGCAAAGTAGCAAACATTGGAAAACTCAGCTGGATAGCATAGGGCAGGAGGAAGTCGTGTGTTGCTTGCTTTTTTTTGTTGTAATATGAGAAATCATAACTTCCCACCATGTTGATGGCCATAAATAGAATTACAATTATAAAGCCTCTAATCAGAGAACTCTGTCCCTGTTGGGCCCACTTTCTTGTGATTAATGTTCAAGTGGGGAAGAAATAGTGGTTGCACATACTGTAACTGTGATTAAGCCCAGTAATATGCTGCCTTCGCAGGACCATAGATCTGATTTTATTGGCACAAAACCAAACGTTAATTTGTTAAAGAACCATTTTGACTTACATCAAACACACTTTCTACTGTTAGAAGTATTTCAGGGCAACAGTTCCTTTCTGATGAGTTGGCTACACTTAGGACCAGCCTGATCAGCTTTGGCACACTACCAGTCCCTTCTGCCATCCTTGTAGTAAGGGCTGTATGCATGGCAAGTGACCGAAGTGATAATATTTAAACCATACCATCTACATTCAGTTGAGAGTCCTAATATGCTTGTTAGGCATAATGGGCATACATTTTGCTGAAGCTTGTCTCCTTCCTTAACATTTCTAATTATATAGTTGCCTTAAAGGAGTAAGAGCAGCTACCAGCTGAACTGCTCCACAAATTCTGCCAGCAGCTGTCGAGGATGCCAGTCCTCCTCTGAGTGAACCACAGTTGACATCAGCAAGGGTTACTGTTGTGAGAGGCCAGTGCTGGTTATAGGATAATCAGATCCTAATCACAGGTGGAGAAATCGCTAGATAAGGACAGTGACATCAGCTAGTCTATTTAAGCCTCTAAGGTTTATTACAAAGAACAGCTAGGAAAACAGACCATATGGAATGACAAAGTGGACATATTGTTTGATGGTTTAGGAAGAAAGTAAATGAGATGTCATCTGATTGCACCTCATATGACAAGACTGAGCCATAACCAATGATTCTTTCTTGCCTCCTTTCTGAACTGCTAAAGAGAACTGGATCTCACCAGTCTGCTCTGTTACCCATGGTAACCTTCAACCCTGCTTAAAAAGCTATTAGGATATCATGTAAACCATGATATTTAAACAGCATTGATATTGCTATTTATTGTACAGCAGCCAACAAGCTGTATCTTCCTGGGCAGTACAGAGATATGCCTTTTATTCCCAATCATCTTGTTCTCCAGTAGCAAGCGGATACCCCAAAGGCAAGAATAGTGCGAGTATGGCTGGGAATATGGATGCAGCGCAGCAACATGTTAGAATATCTAAGTTACATAAGCTTTTATGGCTGAAGTTTTCCGAGGACATGGATTTGAATTCTTTTTCCTAGTCATGTTGTACGTATCTCAGTTTAATTTGGTTTCCTATGGTGGCTTCAGCCAAAACACAGAACAAGCATACGGGTGAGAATGTACAAGAATATGTTCATCTGTTTTTTGAGTTTGACAAGATTAAGTGAAATACATGTTTCTCTCAATCCCCTCACAGAGGGGATCTGTCACATAACTCACAGATGATAAAATTTAACTTGAAATTTTTGTGGATCTTACTATTCAAGCCACACCTCACAAACAGCTACACAACTGAAATATGGGCTAGACCCTCTGTGTACTTCTTAGAATCTATAAGGTAATGCTGAGATCACGGGAGATTTAAAACATTCTCTGCCTGTCATATAGATCTTTTTCAAATCTTCAGAGCTATAATACTGCCTTTTATCAGAAGTATGTGTGTTTGAGTTGACAGAACACAATGAAGAAACTTGAATAGAAGAAAACTTCACTGGTCTTCAAGCATCCTGCAGTTCGTGACCACAGGATATTACAAGTTGTGCTTCTAACCCAGTTAACAAACTGCATGTGAATAATATGTTCTACATGTATAGAATAATGAAAGGGATACATCACTGTTGGCCCATGAAACTTTGTTGTTACATTGACCAGGTCAGTTTGTGACCTTGTTCAGCAGCACTTTTTTCCCCATGCTGTGCTAGTGAAGCAAGACAAATACCTTGAAGTTTCTAATGCCACTTTTTGTATCTATTAACTGTCCTCAATTAAGAGATGCAACAGGTGTAAGGATATTTGCCCCACAGTAAAATCTGGGTTTACAGCTATTTTATCAAAGATTTAGCACAACTACTGATTTTAACAGACTCAGGATTATACCCCAAATATTACCATTTTTTGGTGTATGTGGACAACAAACAGGGTTTCTGAGCTTCCCTCTTCTGGCTTTGCAAAGTCTTTGTTCCTTTTAGATAGTCAGAAAGCTTGAAAACATACTATGAAAGCCCCTCCACTTCACAATACCTCAACAGCCAAGAGATGTTTCCAGGTTGCTTCTAAATACAGCTTAATGGAATGTCCAAGTAAAGGAAGGTTGATTTAAGGGAGTGAAATAAATATATAAATTAGACATAAACTAATTTGAGCTGATCAGTTTCCATCAGTTCATACAACATTTACCAGGGTAGTATACTTAAAACAGTATGAATGAATGGTCTGTTCTTTCCTGAATTTCTGGTTAACGTCAAGAGAATTGTAGAGTTCCACTGAAATCCTCAAACACACATAATTTTTAACCATTACAGTTTCTGAAGGAAGCAATTTATAAAAATCAGGGAAGAGTCTAAAGTCTATTTGAGAAAAAGACAGTCATATATGCATATTACCAGGTGACTGTATTTGAAAGTTTTATTTACAGGATGCTATTCTCAGCCCTTTCACATCTCTGGTGAGGATACACTACATTTTATAGTGCAAATCTGCTCTCTAGTGGCAAAAAATTACCAGACTAATATTACAGAAAAATCCTTAGTTAATCCTGATGTAATGAAGTCAATTCATTGTTGTTTTGCAAGAGTGGGTAATAAGAAAAAAATTAATTAATGAAATAAAAATTTGAGGGACTGAAACTAAGTATGTAACTCTGATCTGATTAGATCTGATAATTCTAGTTCATTTCTCTGGCAGTACCAGATCAACCTTTTGTAATATAGACTTAAAATATATTTGAGGTAGGCTGGGTAATCGTAAGAAGTTGTTTAACAAAAAAGAGCTAATTTACTGCTGGTGTGAACTGTGCAGGGTTTTATCAGGTTTGAATCAGCAAGCTTGAAATCTTGTAAGACTGGAATATCAACTCCCAATGCACATGCACGTTATTACTCGTCAGTAACATTTCTTTCCCTTTAAGCTAGGAAGTAACCATAGAAATAGGAGATAGCAATGTCACTAGATCATTTTAATCATTTCCCAGTTACATCTTTCCTTGCGTAAGTTTTCAAGAGAGACTTCAAGAAACACTGGGAAGAAATATTGCACAATTGAATTTACAGTCTACTCATTTCACTTTGGAGACTTGTAAGCCTTGTTATTAGCTCCTGAAATCATAATTGTGTTTAGATTATGCACACAGCTGCATAACCCGTGCACCTGCCAGTCAAGAACATCTACAAATAGCTAATCCTTTAGCACTTTCCCCCTGCTATGTTTTTGCGCTGCAGTAGCGCACAATAGTTCCTTGTTGTGCTTGGCTCTTCTAATACTGTAACTAGGCAACAGTCGTATCTAAAAACCAGCTGATCCTTGCCCCAAACAGCTAGCAATCTAAGAAACCAATGTGACAACAGGTGAATGTAGTTAACAGAGTGTGGGAGACAGACAGACTGGTCTGCACAACAGAAGCCATCACAGTGCAGCAGCTGCCTAACTAGCAAAAATGCTCTGTGCTGGCACAGTGCAGAGGATGATCTACTGGGGGATTTAGAGGGGGCAACAAGGTTGTTTTGTGTTTGTACAAAGCTCCTTGCATTTTGCAGTACTTGCTGATTCCTCTTATGACCAGGTTGCTGTGCAAAGTCAAAGTTCTGTGCAAAGTAGACATACCTATTTTGTTTTGTGTACAGAAAAAAAGTAGTTATGGGAAACTAGAGCCTGGGGAAGCAAGGTATTCAATTCTGTAAGAACAGGACACCTTGTTGTTCTGTCCCAGACATACCTTAGATGGGCACTGTACAAGCTTCTGTTGGTATTTCTACCCACAGTATTATTCTACAGCATCAAAAAAATATTTGCAGTACTAAATTCAAACCTAGCTTGGCTCAAGATTATGCTACAATGTCAAAGGATAGCAATTCAACTTAGTTCAACTTAAATCCAGAAATATTTACATCAGAACTGATGTTAAATTCGAAGACACAAGTTTTTAAGAAAATGTGAGACCCAAATGTTTTTAAGAAAAACTGATGATTATTTCCTATGGAGTCAGTACTACAAAACAAACAGTTCAGATAACTTACCTGAATTTTCCAATTGGACTACCCAGGATAGTTAAGGTGGTAAGGAACAGATGCACCTGCTGTTGCCTGGCTGATCTGTGTACATATGCATGGTAAGCGTACAAGGAAATATACTCTGCCCTCATAAGGCAACTATCTAGCTCAGTTCCAAATTATACAACATCACTTTTTTTTAAGCAAGGATTGCCACTTCTACTTACATCCTCTGATAATGGGATATTACTACTTTACATTGTTCCTTTTGCATGATGTTGTTTAAAAGCACTTGCATAACCATAAAAGATTTGTATAACCATAAAAGACTGTCCCTAGCTAAACCAGTCCAAAGTTAACACATTTTTAAGCCACTGCTTCACAGCTGTAGTTTCCAATAATTATTAGATTAGTACTGATATAACCTGATGCTTTTAGGAAACATTGGGTCAGACATAACTTGCACCACTTCTAAAAGACTTGAGAAAATAGAAGCAAAGCAGTGTTGCTCACAGCATGACTAAATGCAGAAATTGCTCAAAACATCCTTGGCTAATGTTTTGCAGGAGGTCAAAGAGAAAAGTAATTAGTGTGCTGGAAGATATATATATATACAAACTAAGCTTTTATCTGGGGAGCAAGCTGTCATAAGACATTTGTATTAAACCTGCAAGGGTGAGGGGTGATCATCAAAAAGCAGAAACACCGAATACTGGAGAAGGGAGGGAAGGCCTCATGGTTAAGATAACATACCTCACAGCAGGACAGTCAGGAATGAATTACTAGCCACAGGAAGAATGTAGGGTAGTATGTCAGATACAGGAATGATATTTTTCCAGTGAAATGGTGTCAGCATTTAATCCTTTCTGGCTTGATCCTCTTCCCTCAATTAGTTCTTTTTAATTTTTAAACCATTATAAAAAAATTGCTCATGACAGTGTAATATAATTGGCAGTTTGATCAAGGATAAAAGATGATGGTTTTGGTGCATTCATTGCTTTAGGACATTCATGTATACAAGAAAATATAAAGCATGTTTCATAAGAATGTAAAACTGTCTTGACTGTCTAACCCCGAAAACTGGGCCTGGAATTAGATAATAATAGCTTGGTTTTCATTCTGGTCCCCACTCATTACCAAAACTGAAATTTGGCAACTGCAATTCCCTCCCCCCTCCCCTTTTTCCTCACCCAAATAAAATTTTTACTAATTTCTTGACTAGAATGTGGATCAATTGTGCTAAAAGGAAAAATATCCCAACTCTCCTGCTCCTGAAAAAAACCCCAACAAACCACCCCCCTCAAAAGAAACCCAAACCAGCAATGAAAACCAAGAAAAACCTTTAGTTTATATTAAATTTAAATGTTCTAAACAGCCTGTGTTTGTGAGCCAACTGCTATGACTTGAGTAATAAAAAACAGGTAATCAATTAATTATTATTCACATGTTAAGCTCCCCTTTCAACAGTGTATTTTCCTACAACCCCAGCATAAAAGGTTTGTGCAACATCAGTGCATCTTTCCATTTCAGCACCTTGCAACCGCCCTCAGAAATCACCTGGAGAAGACCACCTTTCTATTGCTTGTGTGTTCTCACTCAGCACCTATCCCCACAGTGTCTGAGCTCCTGCTAGGGCTTAAAACAACATGGCTAACATCTGCTGTATGTTGTTTGTACTCTTATCCTTCCTCCAGGGAGGAAACATGCCGTAAAGAGTTCTGTTTTCAAGAGGATTTGCTTTTGTTGTTGCAGGTTTTTTGTAGCACATGTGGAAAATTAACTTATCAGAGCATTGGCCCCAAAAGAGGGAAATTCATTCAGACTCAGCCTGACAAACATCGCCGAGTCAGCAATGTTCCCTTTATGGGTGGCAGAGCACACCTCAAGAGTGTAACTTGAGTATTACTCAAGTGCAACTGCAGTATTACCTTGCAGGTGGGAGATGCCCTTACACCCACCCATAGGAGTGTCAGAGATGAAACCCCAATACCCTGAGTTTCATGTGGAAATCCAGAGACACACAATTACCTCAGTAATACAGGTACTTGGTACAAGGCACCAAGCAGTGACATGTTCAATTTCTGAGCAGCATTAAGGTTAAGATCTATGAATAGTCTTTATGGTAGCCTAATTCTATGGTGTATGCTACTTCTTTCTGTCATTAATGACTCATCTTACACAGGAAATACACTTAAACACAGCTGCCATCTAACAAGACCAACATCTAGCAAAGGTGGGGTATGTGGTGTCTTGAACCTTCTCCTACACTGTTTTGTGTTTTGGTGGGTTTTTTTGTTTTGTTTCGTTTGTTTTGTTTTTTTAAAAAAGAGCCAGCCCATATAGTTCAGAGCACTGGTATAATTTTCTCATTTTTTCTGATCCCTGTGATCATTTTGCTTAGGCTTCTCTGAAATTGCTTTAGCTAGCTATGCTTAAACAGTTCCTGACTGCCACAATATTTTCGTCGGTAAAGCACATGAAATGCTGTTACAATTGTGATAGGGAATACACTGATGATGTGTTACACTGGGAAGTCAAAAGATATTTGAAAAATCCCTATGGCAGAGGTGAGCAACACAATTCTTTTTGACATCTTAGTTTTGTCTTTACAGTCACTTGTTTGTCTCTTGACTTTTAGGTTAAATACCCTTATTAATAGGAATGCTATTACTGATAGGAAATGCACTTTCTTGTCCTCCCCTCAAAGAGTAAACACCATAAAAAAAAAGAGAACTCTATGTCTGAAAGAAGTTTCAGCAGCTGTCTAATGATACACACCACGGTACAGATTTTCCAAACGGAAAACTAACATAACTGTGTCATCTGGAAGTTATATGACTACAAATAGACGAGGTGCCAGGAATACATAGTACATTGTTTTTCCAGTGAAATACCAGTGTGCCCTGATCTAAAATCCCTCTGACAATTGCCCTGACAACACCCTTTCCACACTGAATAGATTTAAGACAAGTTTGTCAGTATCACTGTTGCCTTTTACCCATTGATATATTTCGTAGAGACTGGCTCAAGACTAATAACTAATCCTGTGCAAGTCACATATATACTTTCAAAATGATTTAGTTGCAATGGGACCACTGCCACGTCAGACCCAAACTGATAATTTCCTGGTCCTATTGTTCCATGTAGGAGCCTTCTAGGGTTAGCCCAGCACCTTGCTTGGCTGAATGAAAGGGCTTTTAGGATTTTTAGGGACTGCAAAGCTATACCAAAAAACATAACCATCACTTCAAACAGTTGCTGAAACATCTGGGTGAGCGAACCCTTCTTACAGCTCTGAGGTGAATGAATCAAGAAGTATGATCTGGTTTTCCAGCTACCCCATCTTGCCTTCTTGCTGCCCTTTCCTAACACACACACAAAAATCCTCAGGTACTTCCCAGAGTCTGGCATAAACATGTAAGGTAAGCATAACGACTCTGTTATTTTTACTTTCCTACAATACTATTGCATGAACTCTAGCATCAAGTAGCTTCAGTGCATTGCCTCTCACTGGCAGCAGATGTCCCCTTGTGCCCATTACTTTGCATTTGTAAAAAGCCTAGCAGTTACAAAATTACATAAACAGTTTTCATCCACTGAACAGCATAATTTTTTGACTGCACTTATTTCCACAAAGGTCTGGAAATATGCAAAATATGTTGCTTCTATGTTTTCATAAATGCAAGACTGAAGGATCAAGAGAAAATACCAAAATTCTGTGACTCTCCATGCAGTTTTTACTTTTTGCTTTCAAACAAAGAAAATTAGGATGATTATTCTTAGCTAACTTTGCCAATTAACCACAAAAATCATGAGTCAATCCATAAAAGACACTCCACTGGGATTTCTTGGCTGGGATTTAAATACATTTCCTCTCTAACACAGAACTTGTTTCTGGTAATTGGGCACCTAAATATCCATTCTCAGATCCTGGTTTTGGCAGGTTAGAGATCTAAATCAGCAAGCAAGTAAAATAATTGGAAAATTTTTTATTTGATGTCTTGTACTTGACCCTGCATTTCTGAGGGTAGCAGAATTCATTTCTGAGTGTGCACTACTTTAAGTAAGTAAGCCTAAGGTCACAGCTTTGCATACTAGAACACTACAGTTTTTCTAAGGTAGTGGGAGCAGGAGTAATCCTCTTGAGTCAGTTACAGCAGACAGCCACTGTTAGCCGTCAGAGCTACTTCAGTGAAGTTATAGAAATTTACAACACTCACCAAGAATTGCTTTGGTGGCAGGGTCTCAAGATCTAGCTAATAATGATGTTCTTTCAAACCCTGCAATGTACTTTTGCAGTCTTAGGGACAACAATCTGCTACAGAAGTTTTGCCCAAGTTTCTCTATGAGGCGATATAAGTGTGGTTAAGAGGGAAAAAAAAGACCTCGTTTCTGCAGCTAGCCACACATGTCCAATTTTGGTTAAAATATTTCACAGAAAAATCACTTGGAAAATGTACTGTAATTTTGCAAATGGTTTTTACACATTCGTTTCTCCATATGGAATAAAGAAATGCGTCTGGGAATGCTGGTACCACAACTCTAAATTCTTATTGTCTCGCTCACTTCCTGATGAGATCCATACACAAAAAGCCTTGAAATATGAATTGACTGTAAAAACTCCTGTTGCACAAGCCACCCATTTCACGATAAGACTGTTGGGCAATTTAACAATGTATGATTCTTGTTTCACCAGCTGTGCTTGGAGCAGAAGGAAATACAGGTAATGTTACAGCATCACAAAAGCGAACACAGGAATTCAAGGAACTACTGAGGGAAACACGCCGCAGAATCTACCTAATGGTTTTCTTTCTACATAAATACAGACATGATCCAAAGAATCAGAGCAAGACTTTTTACCTCCCAGGTACAGACGGAACTAAGATTTGCTTAGAAGTACCTCTAAATGTTCTCAATGGTTTTCTCTTTTTGACGAAATATGAATGTGTTATAAATGAAAAACAGCAAACTTACCAGGATAGAAAGTGATCAGATTACTTTACTTTCTGGTTTTGATAGCAACCGTCAGACCTGACAGAGCTGATCTGCTCCTTTGCACAGAAATTTAGCAAAAAGTATCTTTTTCAAAAATGAAGCATGCATGAGACTTTTCTCCAGATTTCTTCCCCTCCCCCAAAGAATCAAGTATTTGCATTTGCAAATCAGTGGTCTCTCTTACTGATACTAGTCAGTGAAAGGAAGCTCTCATCTCACATTCTTCTCTATTTGATAACTGCCCAGATAGTGAACATGTTTGTCATTTCCTGTCTCCTGGACAAATTAATAAGAATCTTTGGAGAGTTGTTCCATTTTGTTACTATGTTTAAGCAAAGACCAACTGTTTTTAAGCTGCTTGCTTTATCACCTTACCTGCTAATTAAGACTACTGTCACCTTTTTAAATAATCAGTCAGAATATAACCCAGGAGTACAGAAATAAAAGTCACAAAGAAGAAATAGCAACTGAAGACTTGCTTGCTTGTTTTCCAAACCAAAAAGGCACAAGCTAGGCAAGCTCCAGTCCACAGCATTTCTCAGAAGACTGTTCTAAGACATCGGCTGCCCTATTTTTAATATGAATTCTGAAGTGAAACAATGGTATAAATTAAATTTATATTTAAAATAGTCTACCATTATAGCGACAAGATTGCATCCATTTCCTGCAAGAGAAGGGAAAAAAACTATTAGGATAATCAGGAATAATTAGGAGAATATTCAGACAGAGCACAAGCTAAGTTGTGCCAGCTTTTTCACTTGAAACTGTGCACTAGCTTCAGCAGCTGACATAAACAATTGCGTGCAGCAGACTTACCTTCCAGTGCAAACATTTTACAGAAGCAAAGCTACAAAAACAGTGTTTCACGATGCTGAAGAGTACACTGGGAAATTCTGAAAAGCTTCAGAAAACAAGTTACTCTTTGATTCCAGCAGACTTTCACTTAGATTTTCAGAGGTGCCAGAAGGATCAGAATCTGTCTTATAAAGCCACCAACATTCACCTGTTGCATTGTTGTCTGCATTCCCTGTTCAACCCTACTGTTCAGGTCCCTCTGAAAGAAACATTTCAACAATTACTTTGTGTAGGAAAAGTGTGTGCAGGGATTCTCAGTCACTTTATTTCCTGGCAGTATCATTTTATTCAGTTTATTTTATCCTTTAGATGTCAACTGTTTACAATTACTTAGTTTTGTGAAACATTTGGGGTGACTATGGATGCTTAATAATGGAGAACACAGTTTGTATTCCACTAATTGGCTAAGAAACAGCAGTTGAACAGGGAACTATGTTTTTACTCAGGCCTTACTCAGGTAAAATCATACGGTTTAAAAGCCAGGTAAGAATTTCAGACCTTGAAAGAGCATTGCTCTATCACTGTTTTCAGCCACATCTGTTCTGAATTCATAGCAGTTATGTTGCAACTCTCTGGGTAGCAAACATATGCAAGGTGTTGCCTGTCAGACTTGACTAGCTCTGCCAACACATGCACACACATTTTACCTATAACCACAAAGAATTTCAGCTTGAGTTCTGGTATGTGTTACGTGGATCTGTAAACAATACAGTGCCTTTCTGTGCTTCAGTAGATTGGCAAGAATGATGAGTTGGCAAAGGACTACTTTGTGTTTTTCTGGCTGAAATTTAGTTGCTTCTTTGACATGCAATTTTACAAAAATATCTGTAAGGCAGCAAATGCCATGGTGACAACCACGCATGAAAATGCTTAAGTTACCATAACTTTTCAAACTTCTCTCTACTCTGATAACACCCATCTGAAGTCTCTTGTTTCTAAACTCAAGTATGCTAGTAAGAGTTTTACAATCGCATGCTGCAGACTACACTGTTACCATTAAAATTCAGAACCACCAAACAGCAAAGGAGCTGAACTGAAGAAAAATGAACAGAAAAAGCACCACCACCATCTGTAGAAGGTGTCACAGAGCCAATGAATGCATCAGTAATCAATGCTTGCTACAGTCAGCACAATGGAGTTACTGAGAGCACCAAATATTCTGCAGACCTTAGCGAAGAAACCCAGTCATTAAGGAGAAAACAAAGATTATGTTCTCATAGACAGCTCAACCTGCTCTCAAAGCTCCTGGAAATGGTTTATGAAGATTTACAGCTTGCTTAAAACTTGAAATAAACATTTAGCCTGAGGATGTTAAGCCAGCATGGGATACTAAAATACTTTAATGCCCCACAGTGCTACATGGATATAAGAAGCTACCAGAAATTGAGCCATGTGCACCACAATGAAGGTATGATCAAGAGATGCTTTCGCTTTCACCAAAATCTGCAACTATCTGCCATCATTCCATTCTTCCTAACAAAAACAGCGACTGCACAGAGCACAACTTCATCCCAGTTTTGATCTGAGTTCTGCAATATTGCAGGCCTGAAAAAGTTCAACAGTTCTTTTCTACTTTTCATCAGAAAGATTTGTTGGTAATTAACTGGGGAAAAACGAGGAGGATAAATCTGTTGTTAATCTTTAAATATGATCTGCTACTTGAATGGATTTAACATGCATTCAAATTTAAGACTAGGAACTGGGTTTGTGGTACTTGATCCAAAGCCAATTCATTAAGGCTGGTGCTGGAAGATAGGTATCTGTTGCATTTCTTTGTATAAAGAAGACAAAATTGCCATTTTAATCTTAAAAATGTACAGTACAGTAATCTTAAAAACAGTACACACTGTTCCCATAAAGTTCACTGCATTTGGACCACACCCTAAACGTGAAATTCTGGGGAACGTTTACACTCACAGTCCAGTGCAGGAAAGAGCTTATCTCTGATATGGACAGAATCTTTCACACGCTCTGCGTTAAGATCTCTTTTGAAACTGAAGTAGGAAGTAGCCACCTACCTACAATATCGTGACTGTGTAATTGCCTATTCATCTGCCTATTCTTTGCTGGCAAATTAAATCTACAGTACACACCGCTCCATTTTCAAAAAATGGGCTGAATCATCTTACTTCAAAAGATTCCAATATCTGACTAGAACAACCAAGTTCTCACCTCCATCTAGGACTCAAAGCATACCGGTAACCTCACAACTTTAAATGGGCAGCTTGATGCTCATTTACTTTTTTTAATTGATCCTTTTCTGAGGCATCTAGTTGCAAGTATGGGAAGTAAAGGCTGAATGCATCATGCTTTCATGCTTCTCAGTACTGCTATGTCTAAGGCTCTGTGCATCAGAATAACCAGCAAATTATGGTTCCACTCTTTGTTGTAGAAGCACTCATTAAAGACCTCACTTTTATGTAAGACAGCCAGTGCATAACAGTAGTGTAAAAGTGGAGGGGTTTGTACAAACCAGTGTGACCTTTATGTAACCACACAAAGGTTAAAGGACTATTTGGGCTGCATTAGGTGACAGCCTTTTACCTAGTCAAAGCATCAGAAGACGAAGTCCTCCTTTAAAACTTCCACAACAAAATAGTAAGTATGGAAAACAGTGCTGACAAGAAAGCTTCTTAGACATTTTGTTTTAGACTGAAGTCCAAATCTTCAGGTAAATAACCTGAATTGACTAGGGGTTAATATCCCTTTGCTTCTCTTCTAGTTTAATTCTCAAGTGAGAAGGCATGCATGGTGGTACTTAAAGGAGGTGTGGAATGTGAATGTTCGGAGCCGAACCTTACGAGCTTCTGTTGGCCACCTTAGCAATGGCTAGAATTTATGCCAATTGTGTTTTTCTTTCTCATCTTGCAGGTCATGACCTCTACCTTGCATATGGTACATGTTATGTGTGCTACCTAAAATTCATGTCAGATTAGCCCACTAGACCACTTTTTAAAAATAGCATATGAAACTTACTTTTCAGCCTAGAAAAAATTGGTCTATTGCAGGCACATACCTTTATGACATATCACTCTGCACACACATTTGAATCTAGTCAGTTTGGACAATTTGCATGTGAAGAGCTGATAGTATTTCACAATATACTGCATTATTTATTTTGACTGAATTACTTTATTCCTGACGTGATCCTGACTTCATTGTGGTCAACCTGCCTTAACTCCATCAGAATGACTTTGGGAACAAGTCTGCCCATCGTGTCTGCCATGCTTCTAATCCAAATATGCTGTGAGAAACAGCAATTAGTCAATTCAGTGTGAGCAAAAAGTGGGACAAGAAGTGAAGAACACAGATTCCATGCCGTCCTATTTAATACAGTGCTTGTGTTTCTAAAAGAAATAAGATTTAAAACTGACACAATTTGGAGTAAATCGTGTGCTGTTTGGACTAAGTTTTTTAAGTAAAAGGTGGACATCAGTTCAGCTGCATATTGAGGCAGGGGAGAGAAACACGTGAGGCACCCATCTATTTCCTTCTGCAGTACGGGCAACCAGCCCAGCAGAAAGTTCTGGGCTGCAAATCCCCAACCTGAATATGTCTGAAATCTTTATGTGGGATTTAACCACACAGGATACAAAATCTAGCTCTGCAACAGCAATATTGCAACACAGCCTATGGGTAACTGGCTCTCTGCAAGGCAAACATTCCCATTTAAACAGTGCCTGTTGTTATTGGTCCCAGCAGCCTGGCTGAGCAGCTCTTAACAAGTTTCTAATACAAGTTTTCTTTAGTCGTCACAGAACTCTGGGTCCATCTGTTGTCAATTCCATCTTAAGACACTTAGTTCTGTCATGTGTTGGAAACTTAGGTGCTTAGTCCAGTGCTGCCAAGCCCACCTGGGGAACAGGCACTGAAAAGAAGCATAAGCAGGAGACATACTGCTGTGCCTACACCCATCTCTGTGGTAAGTTAGCTTTTTGTTCCAAAGGTCCACCTTTGGCTGAATATGCTTTAAAAAGAGGACTCTGGCCGCCCTTACACAGTTAAAATAGTCATTAACTCCAAACAGTTAAGGTCAAATTTGGTCCCCACGCTATGCCAGGAAAACATCGCAGCATTTCCACTTTATGCCACCTAGTCACTACAGTTGTTCAGGGTGCCACGGTACAGTTTGAGATAGCTAGAATGCACCAGTACTCCGACCACTGGGTACCCTTGCTCCTACACAGCTTGTGTCAAAGGTTGTGATCTCCAGATGTTTCCCAGGCAGATCTAAGACAAGTTTCTGCTGGTGAAGTTAAACCAGAGCTAATGCACTATAGAACTAGGATTAAGCACGTTTCCAGGATGCAGTAGTGCATGGCTTAAGATAACACTGTGCTCCACTTGCCTTGTGAACAATTACTCCTCTGCATAACAGGTAAATTACAGAACTTGATATTCAAGTCCTTCTTCGCACTTGCATAGTACTCTTGCAACATCTTTCTGCTTCCCACTAAGAGTTAAGATACAATTTTGGGGCTTAATACTAAGCTTCCAACTGACTTTGGACATTTTCTGTGCTTGCTGCCAGCATCATCTTGGTTGCGCATCAGGTTTCAAGAGACCAAAAACTAAAAAAGACTACCTAGTATTAGCCTGCTATTCTCCTTGCCAGTACAGGATTGCTTTCCCAACGCTTTATTTATTTTTTTGTTTATTTTTTGAGGGTAGCCACAGAGCCAACAAGCTACAACTAGGCACACTAAAACCACAATAATGTAAGCTAAGCTTTCACCACCCAGAACATGTAAGAATGGTTTCAAACACTCCCTTATGTCCCTAATCTCCTCTGCTGTCACTCCCCTTCTGTGCGTGTGGTTGGAGGGGGCAGGGGCGAAGTGAATGACTCTCAGGACCTACTCCCACCAGTTCCCACATTTCTCTTCCCACCACCCCCTTCATGTGCATATCTCCAACACAGCAATACAAGTAGAATGGCAGCAACCACCAACATCCCCTCACAGTTATGCGTTACTTCCTACTGCCATTCTCCCCAATTCCTAGTTGATAGAGTACCAGGTTGAAAGGAGCCAGGGTGAGACCCAAGAGTGCAGAAAGAGGGTGGACATCATTCCCTCACTTCCACTTCCAGCTCCTACTATTTGTCTTATACTTGACAAAGTAAGAATGAAGAAGCCATAGGAAGAGCTAATAGAGCAAAGAGGACCAAAGATAACTGGCACTGGCTACCTCTGTGATATTTAGGAAAAATAAAATTCCTGATAACCATACCAAGTCCCACTTTTCTGCTCTGGAGTGACCAGAGAACAACTGCAGATAACCAGCATGCCAGCACTGACCCAGGTGAATTGAGCTGGGAATTCAAAGCAGGGTGGGGGAAACAAGTGGGTTGGTGAGGAAGGTCCAGAGTAAGAGCAGTTTAGGAACACTGGACAATATGGGAAGGAAGACAAAATCTGACACTTCCAGAGCAGGAATTTCCCCAGGGCACTGCCTCAATAGCTTCTGTCAGGACTTCAAGTTCAGAGGTAGATTTAAGATGTTTTTCTTCTCCGCTTTCTTCCCAGCCATAAACTGCCATTGCAAAAGACTTCTCCCTTCACCCCCCCCTCTTTTTTGCTGTCGGAAGTATAGCAGCCTTAAGCAATAAGCAGCAGTTGCCTTGTGTTGGAACAATGAAACTGCTGAACAATAGGGATAGGCTCATTATTATGAGCGACCCAGCCCTATGATAATTCAGACCAGTAATTCTGAATTCACTGCCAGAAGAACTGCTGGTTAGTATGTTATTAACGTCACTGCGTTTCAAGCTGGAAACAATTCATCCAGTGTTTCACAAAATCAATTTCTTAGTCTCCCAGTCATACACATATATGTCAAATACTGAAAGTCAGAATCTGATGTTGAGAGCAGGGATGTAACTTAATCTGCAGCCCTCCAAGATAATTAATGTGGCCCACTCTTCTGGGGGCAATTTGGGACTGGGATGCATACCAGACAAATTCTTTGAGGCTGGTAGTAGCAGCCATCTCCTAAGAGCCCAAGACTCCTCTCTAGCACAATGCAAGGGCCACAGAAGTACTTAACAGTGAACAGAATAATCTTCATGCAGCTAAGAAACAAAAGGCACATTTATTGTCTCTGTCTTGACTTTTCAGATAGCCTCAAACCACATTTTTTCTCTTTCCTGTGTGGAGCCTGGAATGCGACAAGCGCATCAAGTTCAGAAACTTGGGAAGAAGATTAACTGTTATGCATTTCAGTCAGTGTGAAAGTGAAGTTCACTGATTTTAACCATCCACTCCTGCAAAACTATAACTTACTGTTCGCTTGTAGTTAGCCACAGCACCCATGGTTTTTGCTATCACCTGTTTAATCAACTGCTGCCCCAGGTTCCTGTCCTTTAACCATGGTGCAGACTAGCGCGTGAAGCCCCAAGGGGTGCAGTTCCACAGTGCTCTCCCAAAAGACTATCAGAAGCCCTCCACAGCTGTTTAGCGCCGATGAAGCAGCTCGCAAACATCTCCTTTAGCAGCAATGTCCTTTGTTCCTTTTCCATCAAGTGCTACCTCACTTTCTAAGCAAACATCTTTCCAGCTCCCCCTCCTCTCCACTGCCTTTCAAGCAGTCGCTCAAGTCCTGCGCAGTTGTACGCAGAGACTCAGTCACCTCCCCACACTCAGGTGCATCCGTGCAAGGTCTTCACCATTACTCTTCTTCATGGGGTTTCTCTCTCCCCAACAACGTTCAGCTTTTATGGCTGCGCACTTTGGCTAATCTCTTGAAGCCGTAATTTCTCTTCTTATTTGAATTTCCTCATTATTTCCACTATACTCTGGTCTTGCTTTTGCTGTTGAAATCTGATCAAATACTGTTCGAGTACCTGAAAAACTGTTTCTTACGGCAACGAATTCACCAGCAACAGGTATAGAGGCAGCCAAGTGTAATGTGCAATGAGGTACCAAAGCACAGGCTCTGCCCCTCGGCCAGTTCCAGCCCGGGATGGTGTGGGGCCCAAGAAGCCTACGGGTGTGGAGAAAGCGATGCCAAGGCTACGCCAGCGCGTCCAACAAACAGAGCCGGGCTTGAAATGGAGTGGGGAAGTACACACCACCCAATGCACCCGGGTTTGTCTTCGTATGCAAGTTCAACTTACAGTTAGTTTCATTTATTTAGCGCCGAAGAGCGCACCTTCCCGGCCCGGCCTTGCTCCCCCATCACGGCCGCCACAGAAAACGGCCGTTTGTGATGACGGCGGCGGCGGCGGGCAGCAGTAACCGCGAAGTTACCCACGCAGGAGCACGGCCAGAAAAGGCGATTCTTTATAAACCACCATTACAGAAGTCAAGAAAAGCCGCCCCACGCCCACGCCCACGCCCACGCCTCCTCCCGCGCCCTCCGCGGCGGTGCCAAGCCCGCACCCCCCACCCCCGGCGGCCGCATAGCCCAGCCCGGCCCGGCCCGGCCGTTAACGGGCCGCCCGCCCTGCTCCCGCCGGGCCGGAGGGGGCGCTCTCTTGTGGCCGCGGGCCCCACCCCTCCGCCCCCGACGTCGGCGTACTACGGCGGCCACGCCCAGGCAGGCTGCAGAAGACGGAAGCGGGCAGTTGCGGCCATGGCGGCGGCGGGCACGGGGCAGCAGTGGGTGTTGGTGGAGATGGTGCAGGCCTTCTACGAGGTGCGGTCTGGGGCCGCGCGGGCCCGGGGCGCTGTTCCGCCGCCGGGGTTGAGCGGGTGGGTGTGGCGAAGGGCTCCCACCGCTCGCCCCGAGGCGGACACCCCCCCCCCCCGGCCCCCCGTGGCTGCTGGAGCTTGGGTGACGGGCGTGAGGTTGCCCCGTCCCTGGGCCGCTGGCTTCGGGTGCGGGGAGCGGGAAGGTAGAGCCGGGCCTGCCGCCGGGGCCGGTAACCGGCCAGCCTCGCTGGGTGGCGGCTGGCGGGGCGGTGCTGGGCCCGGCCCTGCCCGCCGTGGATCGGGATCCGGCTGCGGATCGGTGCCGCCCGTGCGAGGCTGCCCTCGCAGAGCGGTGCGCGGGTGTAGGCGCGCGAAAACTAGGTGCACGCGCGTATGTTTTTCCCCGTTTCCGTTGATAAGGCTACGTTTAAGGTGTGTGCCGGAGCATTAACCCTTGATAAGCGTCACAGTGTTCTTTGAGTGTAAGGTCGGGGTTTGTAACTTAGAAACGTTGTTTACAAAGGAAGGCACAACTTTTGGGTGTTTATGCTTGCGTTCTCTCCGGGAGGGGATCATCGTGGCATGCTTGTATCCAGGCTTTGTTTCGTGATATTAAAAAGGATGTCCTGACGATAGGCGGTGTTCTTGTATCGACAGCCTGTTTCCCTCCCTTCCTTTGGCAAAGGTTGGTAACTTTTTAAGGATTTGTGCTAGGGTTTGCGGTACAGATGTAGAAGCGCTTAGCTACTCAGGCTGATGGCACAGTCTTGTATGCTGAATTTGGAGCAATTGTGGGCACTGAAAAGCACAGGGAAGTAGCTTGTGTGGACCTCTATTGCTACTACACTATGTGTTCTTTAGATGTTACGGTGTACGTATGTATTCTTAATAGGTTTGGTGAACTGAAAAGTACTCTGCAACTGATAAATTCATTATTTGTGGTTTGATATGCTGTAGGACTCCTTATTGGTTTTAAAAACTCGTGTTCGATTTTGTTTAGTTTCTGGATGTGTGGTGCGTTCCACTTCCTTTGTTGGCAGGTCAGATCCCAGTAGAAAACGTTTATGTGTGGGAGGGAGCTCTTCCGCCGAGTTGAAAAGCGAGTGCACTAGAGTGTGTGCACATTGAGTCTTTTAAAAATAGTAGGCATCCACAGTGTAGACAGGAGCCTTTCTGAAATGGAATAACTAAACCCATCATTAAAACTAGGTGTCAAATGCTGATGCCATAACTCCACATCTATTTTAAATGAGCTGTGCTGCCAGAGGAAGCTGACTTTCCTCCCTCCAAGCACCCAAAGAGGCTAACTGTGACTTGGTTCAACGCTCTGTTTTGGTTTGCTGTATATATTCCTAAATATTGTGTCCACTCAAGAAGGTCAATGACACAGGGGCAAAACTGCTTCTGGTGATTGTGTTGGGTTATACCTGCTCAAAGTGCCTGTGAAACTAACAAAAATGGGCTATGAGAACAGGATTAGGTTTCTTTGTAAATAGTAGTAGCTGTCACTGCTGGTGGACCGTAAGCTGTAAGAATGTAGGGTTGAAGTGGGTGTGTATAGATGACACAGACCTTCAAGCTCTCGGGAGGCTTCTGCTTGTTGCAAAAGCTTTCTGCCTTCACAGATCCTGATGCAACCCATACAGCTTACCTGCCTTTACTCGCAATATTCAATTTATGTGCATGTGTGGAACTGAAAACACTTATCAGTTTAGAGTGTGTCTTGTTTATTAACAACAGAATAAATCCATTCAAATGCAAGTTAACAGCTACAAGTAGTAGTTGCAAAGCAATCCACTTTGATATAATTTTTACTGATTTAGAAATACACATCAGCTGATGATCAGCTTTGTTTTTTTTCTGAGCGTACTAGTAGAGACAGAACTGTTGTGTAGTGTCGCACTGATTCAAATAGAATTCTGTGTAGACTTATTTTTGTGCTTTTATTTTCAGGCTCCTGCTTACCATCTCATTTTGGAAGGAATTCTAATTCTGTGGATAATCAGACTTCTTTTCTCCAAGACATACAAGCTTCAAGAGCGATCTGATCTAACATCTAAGGTATGGTGGAAAAATATTTTTCTTTAGAGAAACAGTTTATAGCTATTGATATATTTGGCTGTTGAACCACTGCTGCATCACAAATCATGCTGGTTTTTCTTAGTATTTCAAAGGGTAAGCTTACTTTGGGCTAAGAAACTGCTCATTGCTTAAACACTTCAGTTGGTGCTTTTAAAGTAGCTCTGTGTTTGAGAGTCTGAGAAATATAAAAGAACTGATGTGACCGTGACTGCTAAGCTATGAAAAGCTGGGATTAGCTCTACTCAATGGATGGCTTCGTTTTTAAAAACGGAAGCTATACTAAAAAAAAACACCAAACAAAACGAACTGTAAGAATGTAGCAAGTAGGAAAATGATCAGTCCGTACATGTGGTATCTGTGCTAAGTGGGTTCCAGAAAACTTTGTAGTTTAGCAGCAGTTTTCTTCTTTTGCAATGTAGTTCGCTCAAATTAAAAAAAAAAAAAAAGGTGTAATTGTGAAGACTGGAATTTCTCCCTGACTTCTGGCTGGAGACTATCAGGAATGAGTAGAGTTTGTTTTGGAGGTGTCCCTGGACTAGTTTGTCTGAGACGTGGTCTGTAATTGGGCTTGCTGCGTAATGTCAGTGGATGCCATTGGATATATTCAAAGGATGATTGAATGCACTCTCTGAACGTGAAAATAGTGAGGTGAACAAGGATGCAGGAATTTTTCTCAGTTAAAGATGAACTGTAGCAATGTATTTTAATGAGACAACCAGCTTGTATATGTGAGGGGTTGATCTGAATGACCTGAAGTCCCGTATAGCAAACAGGCTTAGTTTGCTAGAGCTTCAGGGGAATGGTACCCTTTATGAATGGGATAAAACACTGGAATTTGCTCATGGTACTGAGAAAGGTTTGTGAAACAGATTTATGGGTGTGTCACCTTGTCATTCCCATATATACCATGCAGTTGCATGCTTTCTGATCTTGTTCTCGCTAAGGATACCTATTAAGTGTATAGGATCAGTGAGCTCAGTGTAATGCATCAGTGAACAGGATGCAGGGACTATAGGCGCAAAGCTGTAAATGCGAGCAAATCTGCAGGCAGTGTCCTCTTTTGGGGAGTACTTACTAAACAAGCTTAGAGCATTCTAGGGTACACTTTAGCAGGTGTTTATTGGAGGCATTTAACATTGGAGTCAAGAAGTGAGCTGAGCGGGAATCAAGAAATGCCAGTTCAGTTTTGTGCTTGGAAGGGTTTGAATTGATCCTGGGATTTTTTAAGTTTGCCACTTTTGATAAGAATACAGAGGAGGAGTGAATGCAAAAGGAAGTCCAGTGTGGTGAAGCGTTGAATGTTCAGATCATCTATGAAGACATGCTGCAGCTTTAAAGTAGCCCCTGATTGTCCATTCAGAAACTATGATAGGTCATTTAGTAGAGTTTTTATGCATCAGATGGTTTTGATCTGTGGTATTTTGGAGGATAACTTTTTTTCTTTTGAAAGATTCATTCCCTCTGCAGTAGATGGTGGGAAAAGGCTCTTTGCTACTGTTGCATAACTGGTGACCTGAAAAAGCTGAAAACTATCTCTTCCTTACAGACTAAGGATTACACTCAGATATTTCTATGTGCATCTTGAATGTTATCATCCAATTGCAGGTCACCTCCTTTGTTCACTGACAGACCATTTTGCTGAAGCTGAGGTGTTTAAGAAAGTGCTCAGACAAATCTGGAACAGTGGTATGCGGGGAAGAAGATTGTTCTGTATCTTCTTAACTGGGGGCAATGAGCAATTGGGAGATTGCAGTGTAGCTGGTCTGCTGCAGCTCAGTGGAAGCAGGCATTTAGAAGGGGGTTGAAAGGGGGAAAAACATTTGGAAGTGGCTCATGCTTAATAACAATCCTGCTTTTGCAGGATGACAATAGTAAAGTTCACTGGTGGGACAGCAGTAGCAGGCTCTTTGAAGAACAGAAGCATGCAAATACGTTATTGCTGTGATACAATGAGATTTATACAAACTTTATTGAGCTTGAGGGGTGGATCCAATGTGAATACTAGCAAAAAAGTCCAAAGTGATCAAGAATTGCATTGTATAGATACTGGATACATTGATTCACAGTTGCAAGGCACAGAAGAAAAAAATTTGAGAGTGCTAAGAGCTGTCTTACAGCAAAGGCTTTGACTTGAGATGTTGAAGACATCCACCACTCTAGCTCTTTATTAGCTGGATCTTGATGGCAAAAAGAATAGTATGGGAAAGTGCTCTTTGGTCTGATGGTATGTTCAGGTTGGCTGATGATGAAGGAGATTTAAGTTAGTCTAGTTGATTTTACCACTGACCCCTGAAGATGGAAGCAGTGTTTTCCATAGGAAGAACTGTATTTGGAAGGGAATGTCTTGTCTACAGATAGTTTATTGAAAGTAAGCATAAATACAACGGTGAAATGGAAGTGTGAATAAGTCTTCTACAGTTGAAGGACTTAAGCAGACTGATACATCAGAGGTGTGGAGTGATTCCATCTCTTTTTCTACAATGTAGGTAATTGCTATGAAAAGAGCTCATTTATTTTGTGTAGGGGAATAGCTGTGGGGGAAAGAAAACCCACCTTAATCTTCACTAAAAATCCACAGATAGTTGACACTGGTCCGTGTTGTGGGTTAACCCCAGTAGGCAGTAAGCACCACACAGCTCCTCGCTCACCTTCTCCCCCACCCCCAGTGGGACAGGGAAAGAGGAAACGAAGAGTAAAAGCAAGAATACTTGTAGGTGAAGATAAAATTGTTTAATAAGCAAAGAAGAAGTGGAAGAAGAGAGAAACAAGACAAGCGATGCGAAGGCAATCACTCACCACAGCCAGCCAGTTCCAGAGCAAAAGATGACTAACTTTCCTGAACCCCCTCTTTTCCTTTTTACTGCTGAGTGTGACATTATATGGTATGGAATATCTGTTTGGTTACTTCGGGTCACCTGTCTGGTTGTCTCCCTTCCCAACCTCTTATGCACCCCCCAATCTATTCACTGTGGGGGCAGAGTGAGATACAGAAGGCCTGAACACTGTGCGAACACTGTCCAGCACGAGCTACAACATTAGTGTGTTATCAGCATTGTTTTGGTCACAGATCTAAAACAGAGCGCTATACCAGCTGCTATGAAGAAAGTTAACACCATCCCAGCCAGACGCAGTACAGTCTGTTTCGTACAATGTGGGACCCCACACAGCCAGGCTTCTGTCTGTGTGTTGAGCTGTGTGTAGTAACATGCCCGCTGTTCAGCGAGGAGACTGCTGATTTGCCTTCTGATTTGTTCTAGTTTGATTCATGCTGTGGTGTCCAGCCTTTACCACACCAGAAAGAAATACTGGGTTGCTCAGGTACAGGCACTGGAGATAGGCTTGCTCAGGTGGTAGAGCTTAGGCTACCTTTATGTCAGCTGCTCATATAATGTTACTTGGAGTTTCTTTGTGAATTATTGTTGGGGATGCTGCCAGAGGAGAGCTGGCTCTGCATAATAAATATTACTGAAGAATACCACTATTGGACAGCCATCACAATGTGATCTGTCAGGACCAGTCTGTTCTGGGGAACCAGAGGTAGGTGATATATTATGCAACCTAGTGCACTTAGGAGTCACACTTCTAAACCAGTGAAGAAATCCACCCTGAAGGTGGCTTCTGGGTTTAGTCAAATGTGTGGCAAGAGTACTACGAAATCCAGTGCAGGAATCATCTTTCAACTGTCTGTCTGTCATCCTTTAATAACAGTGTTTGTAGGTATTCCTATTGGTTCTGTTCCAAAGTAATGAGATCTCCCAAATCATTAACTAAAAAGGTGGAGTACTGCTCTGTGACTGTAAATTCCTGACAGTTTGGGATTTTGGGAAGTACAAATAAGTGTGGCCAGACAGGGTGCTGGACATATAGATTCTTAGGGGCTTTTCACCCCAAATAAAGTCTATAGAAAAGCAGCAAAGTGCCACTAAGGACTGAAGTGGGCTGTGGGAGGTTGAATGGCATCATTTAGCTACAAGCTCACTCTCCAGCCTTGCCCTCCAGATGTATGTGTCTTTCACTCTGCAAAAAATGATACTGAGCTTTTCTCTCAAAATCTCTGAAGTCCTACTAGGAGCCATGTCTTACCATTTGTGGATGGGAGGAATAGTTGTTTTCTTTCGTTTTAGAATTTTCAGTGCAGTAGTAGCATGGGAACAGTTTTATTAGAGTAATATTAGTCAGGAGGCTGGAAAGTTCCTGTCAGAGACAAATGTTTAATGCATGGCTGAGAAATACTGTAGACCGCAAGAACGCTTTCTTGCAGGAATAGTATTCAGAGATTGATCAGATGTTGCTCTCCAGGGAAGAGCAGATGAAGTCTGTTCTTGTAAAGGTTTTCAGTCATTTCGAGCCAAGACTCCCTATGTAGTTAAAGATTCTCCTAAATATTAGCATAGTTTGAAAGAGAGAAATTTCTAACTAGTATGCCCATTGTTTGTGCCAATTTATGCCATGCTGATATATGATTCTATAAATACCGTGAAATTAAAGACCTGTTATTTGAGGACCAGCAAATAAAAAAATATTATTCATCTTTGGATATCGACACAGACGTGTGTATGACACTGTTTCAAAACACTAGTGCTAGCTAGGAACTGTCTTCATGAACATAATTGCTACCTTTTCTTAAAAACAAGGGTCAGCAAGGCAGCTTCTTAAAAACACTTGGGTTGGATGTGTTTACACACAAGTATTTCTCTTACCCAAGGCATCTGGCATTTAGAAACTAAAAACCACAACCAACAATATACAACCACCCAAACCCATTTTATTTATATATATATATGTGTGTGTGTGTGTGTATTTAGATAAATATATTTTAAATATTTATATATATGCACAAATGTATAATAGGTGTGTATATTATAATTTATAAAATATACCTATAAACATTTTATATCTTATATTTTCATGTGTATTGTATATTAGTCATAAAAATAAAATACATAAATTCTATATTGATATTTATATTTTATTTAACATTTATGTCTATATAAATTAAAAGGAATTATAAAAGGTAAAGATGAAGAGCTGAGAGATGAGTTCACTTACATGACAGCCTGAGAGAGTGGAAATTGAAAGTTTTGAGTTCATTCTTTTCAAGTGGATATTTTCAGTACAGTGAACTGAGGAGAAATAAGCAAATCAACTATTGAGGGTGTTACATTGTGAATTAAAATATGTTTTCTCTATATGTTTCAAAATTTACATTTTTATTCCTGATACTGGTCTGAAATTTGGTGCCTATTTAGAGGGTAGAAGATAAGTGCTGTTCTGAATGTGGGGTAGCTGTATGGAAAGCCTGCTTCTACTCTGTATTTTTGGTCAGAGGGAGATGGTCATGTTTACCCTGAAAAGTCAGCAGGACAGGACGGTGTACTGAGATATTTGGTGAATGGTAGGAGGAAGGGGTATGGACTGTCCCATCTGCATCGCAGATGGCCATTTTAGGTTGAGATTGGTACTCATTTTAATCACCAATATCTCCAATCCCCCACCATAATAAAGGAACTTCTATCACAGAAGCTTTCGGTAGACTACTGCATGTGCTAAGTACATGTGGAAACAGAAGACATAAGACGTGAAGATGCAATTGTTTGTTGCTTACATTCCTATGCCCATCAAAAAGCAAAACGCCTTGTGAGGAGAATGAGGAGAATGAATGTGAGCTAGAATTAGTGAAATGGTGTTGTCTGAAATGAGGATTAGTCTCCTCATGTAAATTTTATTTTGTGCTAATAAAAAAAATCAGGATATCACCACATCTCATCTGTGGCTTGTCACCTATGCTGTTAGTTTCTGTGCTGCGAACATTTCAAAGGGAAGAATGGAAACTTCTTACAACTTAGTATGAATGGGAGAGAGAAGTAGTAATTAGGAATTACTCATTATCTTTATGTTCACAAATCTCAACTGCAATTGTACTATGCTAATTTATTGTAGTTACAGTGTCCTTCTATCAATACTTTTTCCTTTCTGCTAGACTCCACAACAAAAAGATTTTAATTGAATCTGTGTATCAGTTGCTAAGCTGCTTGGTGATATTTTGTACCTTTAGTTCAAAAAAATCAGACTTGCACAGCTTTAATTCTGCCCTCTTTGAAGAAGAGGTATGTTATGTTGCCTGCTCTGCCTTTGAACTATGTTGTATAAAAGCTGTTCATGTTATTTGTGTTCAGGTCTTAAACAGAAGAAACGCCATGCTTCCTAAGTCTTTCCCCTTTAGGCATTTGATGTCATCTAATGCTTTCTTATTTATCCTTCCATAACCGACAGGCTGCACCACTTCTCACCTGATTTATTCTGCTTTCTAATTAAAACAAAAAACAACGACCAAACCAAAAAACCCCCTGACCCTGTGCTCTAAAATGAAAATGAGACTGTTGATGCAAGCTACACTGTACATCAGGGATTTGGGGCCTTTCGACACCAACTGTTGTAGGAGCAGAGTGAAAGCTGCATAAGCATGCATCCTGCTTTCTGATTTTCAGAAGTTTTTTTTGAACTCTTGTGAAAAGGTGTAAGATACTACTGGGCAAGTGTAACTCCGGATATGGTTTCCCAGTAGCATCAGCCAGTCTAGGTTAGGACTAGTTTGTTGTAGGATCTAGTTTAGCTATACATCCATCCTGCTTTTGCTGAGTTAGTTTTCGTCTGGATCGTTTTTCTGGACAAGGTTATTGTCTGGTTGCCTATGCCAACACAAGGAACAGGAATGTATTTGTGGCTGGGAGAGGACTGTACTGTAGCCACTGCTGGCTTGCAGTGCTGTGGGTCAGCACACTTAGTGTTAATTTATGTCTTTGGTACTTTTTTTTCAAATAGCGGTATGGTGTAGAGATGCACACTGGTACCGGTTCTGAGATGAGGATGGAATTGCCACTCTCTGTCTTGGATCAATGGAGCTTAGCATACAAGGTTATGGTTGTGGTTCCACTCTGAGATTAACCTGAATTTGGCTACTACTTTTCCACCATTTTGGTACTGTGTTGCATGTTAACCTTTATGGGGTGTATCATCTGGTAATCTTCTGCCATAGGGTTCTTGAGGTATTTGCTGAGTCATGTCAAACATGAGGTTTGATAATAGAATGCAGTAATAAGTAGTACTCAATAGTAATATTATTGTTCTGTTCTCTGGTGCTCCGTTATCTGTTTGGATTTTTTTAGTTGAAGCATTCAAATCTGCTATTTGACATGCTATGAGTGGCTCTCGTACAGGGTAAATTAATAAACTCCCCTACTTTAATGCTTTCCTTAATATGTGGAACAGCATTTCAATGCATACACAACTGCGTGCAAGGCTCCAGCTGGGATCTGTCCTATGGTGGCTAAAGAAACTAAGCACATTTTCTAACGTAAGTGTAGCCACTTCAAAATATTGAATATATTCAATTCTGTTGCACGTATTAATGGCATTTTATTTCCTTTAAAATATATGCCCTGTGGGTTAAATTTCAGTAAGAAATCTAACATGAGAAAGTTAAATAAAAAGGTATTTAAAGAACATCTGCAATATATTAGAAACAGAAGTGACTATGCTCACATAAAAAGGATCTTTTCTGAATTACAAGGCTATTGAAATTTCCATTTGTGTTTTGAGATAGACCTTTGTGGAACTCCTGGGATATTAATTAGTACTCTGGAAATACCTAGAAACAAAGTTATTCATTGGCTTAGTAAAAGGAAAGTGATGAAAATGCAGGAGGCATATGTTGCATGTAGTTTTTCCTTTTGATTGTTTCATATTTTAATTTGCTTTTGTACTTTGTACTTTGAAGGCTTTGAAAAGTGTATTTGGAAAAAATAAAATTGGAAAAAGATATTGCTGTGGTGTTTTCAAAAATCGATTGCAGAGTTTATACTTTGGTATTGAAATAAGTAGCCTTAAATATTCTGCTACTTTTTGAAATAATAAAGAAATAAAAACCCATTGTAATCATACTATTCAAAGTTAGTGTGTTAAATTTGTTATTAGGTGTATCTTGCTGTACTAGTAAATAATCCTCTGGGAGAGTTCTGCCTTTGTGATATGAAGGATGATTTTGGTGATTTGCCTGAATGGTTGCTAATTGATGTGGATCTAGTCTAATGCACCTGTTATGCTGGTCCACTGCATGTCCTTTGGAAAATGATCTAACTGAGGATCTCCAAATAGTTTAAAGCACTTTGAAAATGAATGTGCATTCAGTATTCCTCCATGGTTAGGTGGGAGATACATGGTTTAGTAGTTGTTACCATTTCTTGAGCATTTGGCAGGTTTTCTCCATTGTGTCCTGCTCACATATGTGTTACTTTCAGAAGTATTTTAATGCCCCAGTTGTTTAAACAGCGCTGTTGAAGACTTGAGAATGTAAAGTGGAGCAATTTATATTCAATTATTGTGTAATTTGTATTCAATTACAAAAACTGTAGAGGAGGACTTGCATAATTAATAGATTGAATGAAACAGTATTGACTAAAATTTGGTATGGACACCAGGTTAGTATCTCTTCTCTTGATTACCGTATCATGAGATCTTTAATGCACAGGCACAACTGGCTATCTTTCTTTACATCTCTTCCCCTTTGAAGAATTTAGAGCCCCTCAATTGAACATACTGAGGTAATACCAATTCTAAGTGTCTAAGAAAGGTGACTCATGTTAGCATACCTAATTTCTCATACAACTATTACCAACTGTTTATTAGCACATAATGTCTTTTTTTAATGGAAATCCTTTTTGAGCAGTGTTTCTTTTCTCCTGCTCAGGAAAAAGAAGAGTTGATTGAAGAATGGCAGCCAGAGCCTCTTGTACCTCCTGTACCAAAAGATCACCCAGCTCTCAACTACAACGTCGTTTCGGGGTAAATGTAATGAAAATAAATTCTGTTTTTTATTTCAACTCAAATACTTGATGTCCATGTTTTTAAGTGTATTTCTTACTAAGCATTTCCATATCCTTAAAAACTTTCATAAATGAATTGCATTTTTAGATAGCAGGACTGAATTTGCCACCGAAGAGATGGTCTTGTTTTTGCAACATTATCAAGACTATCTTATTAAGAGAATCTTTCTTACATTAAACATTGTTATTAATTTTTTTGTTTTAATATTGGGGGTGGAGGGAGAGACAGTTCATCTTTGCCTTCATTGTAGGTCTGTATTGTTTGGTAGTAATTTGTTTTATTTTTTTTTGTATACATAGACTTAGACCTCCAAAGGTGGTTACCACCTTCTGTGTAGGGGTTTTGGGGAAACTGTCATCACAAATCACTTCAAAATAAACTGATTTTGTGGCTAGCCACTTGGCACTTCATGAAAAGTTGTTCCTCTTTGGACAATTAGAAGTAGAGATGCTTGATGGCAAAGTTGTTTTGTGAGGAAATTATGGCTCAGCATTACTTTCTTATGTGTTACGAGGCTTTTAAAATGAGTGCTGACTTAGGCAAGAGTCACAGTATTTCAGAAATTGCTTTGAAATTTCTTTCAGAAGCTTCAGATTTGTTCATTTCAGTAACTTTTACAATATAAGCATTCTTAATATCCTTCTAGTGACACTAATACTTTAAAATAATTTAGTGACAGAGCACAATTATTTGCTGTCATAGGGAGCTCCATTTTGATGGTTCTGCCACCATGGAAAAGTCTGCCTTAGAAAAGGGATGCCTATTTTAATCAACTGTGATGTTGATTAAAATCCTTCTGTTACTGTTCAGAATTTCGAAACAAGCAGTACTGTGGAGTTAAAGGAATTGTTGGAAGTTTCAAAAAAATCTGAACAAATATATCTTTTGGATTGATTCAAAAAATGTTTAAATTATTTAGAGCTTTCCAGTGCTTACAGCTAGGGAATGTATTGTGACAGAATGTTAATGTGTTGTGGCTATTAAACTTCACAGTGGCTATGGGGAAAACTTGGCATTTGTCTTGCCAACTAACTACCTTCCTGTAAGTTGCTCAACAGCTATGAGATTGTAACTTGGGGTATAAACTTAAACCACATTGCAGAATTAATACAGAAATGAAAGTGTCTGCATCCTAATTCCAGTTCAAGAGCATTTCTATCCCCTTTTTAATTAGTATTTTAGGGGGACCCTATTGATACTAATGAGGTAGTCTTCTTTCAGTGATTTTCATGTGTTAATGTCTACCATAAATGGTGATTTACATAAATCTTAATTATCTTGGTATGTGGTGGTTGAATATTGCACATTTGCAGTAATGTGTAGATAGGGTTTATATAGGCTCATAACCACTTAGGAAGTATTAAATATTTCAGTAAAAATTTTCACTCACTGTGTGGGGGAGGCAGACTTCCTCCTCCCTCAATATGCAAGGCAGTTTGTGCCTTACGTTAGTATGCTCCTTTCTGCTGAACATTTGCATAATTCCAGTAACATTGCCAAATGATAAGCAAAGCCAATAATGCAGAGACTTGTCCATACAAAGGAAGTGACCAATCTTGAATGAGCAGTGAAGAAGTTGCCCATGATGGCTCAGTCACAGTCCAGAAATTAGTTAGTTCTTGTGGTAGCCTTTCTGTGAACTAATCTATGCAAGATAGCTTAGTTGTACAACATCTCATTCTGAAAATGTAAACCTATTTCCTAAAACAATATGTCTACAAAATTCTCATGCTGATTCTCACTTTGCTTTAAAATAAAAAGGCACTAATGATCTGGCTTTTAACTCTATCATCTTCTGTGACTGATTTTTCAATAAATGCAGCACTTATCTCTTAAGTGAGAGCTCCAAGTACAGATGGAGTGCTTTCAGTCACTAAAAGACACAATTCTGAAGGCCTTGCAAGTTCTTTGAATATAGCTTGAAATTCTGTTTTTATTTAGTTTCAGCTGGATCACTCAGTATCTCATAACTGTTGTCCCTAACCATAATACCTAACAAACTGTGTTATACTAGGGGAAGGGAGACACATGAAACTATACAGAAATAAATGTTTCACTGTTTTCCTTTTGCAAAGACTTGTTTTTGACATTGCAAAGAAGGTTTTATGGTACTGTTAGCATCTGTGTTTTGGATATAATTATTCACTGGAATAAGTTTTTCCATGAGTGTTTTTTGCCTAACCATGAGTGTTCCTTTAGAAGTCTGGGTAAAATCCTGATAGCAAAGTGTGGCCATATTTTCATGAGGGCTGTAATTTTGTTCGGGGCAAGTTGTTGGTGAACATAATTGTATTTTCTAGGTTTGAGAGGTGGAGCTGTGAGGGCAAATTGTTGTAAATTTACCAGGTTTGATAGTATGCTGGGAATATACTGAACCATGTGTTAGTGCCAAAACGTATAGGTCTGCTCTTGTGAATATCTGCGAACCTAAGTAGTTGTTTCAGTCAGTAGGACTTCCAACATTTGGTACAGCTCACTGATGAGCAAGACAGGGGATCAGATCCAGGTATGGCAGTGAGTTCCCCAAGACAGTTTGCAGCACATTTGTATAATGCTAGTACTATGCAGAAGATGCACTGCAGTAATGCAGGACTGCTCCTTTGTGGAGTCTGGTTCAGCTTGTGTCAGTGTAGTGTCATGAAATGACAGTGATGAAGATGCGTGACACATGCACTGTGTTAGTAGAAAGCTTTCCAAAACTGTTTTGTAAGCTTTGCAATTGCTTGGTTGAAGCAACATGTGCTTAATTTTTATTGACAGATATAAACCAAAATCAAGCAGTTTTTTAAGTGAGGTTCAGGCAGTTCAGTGTTTTCCTTAACTTGTAGTCAATAGCTTGGACTTAAAGTTTATTTGCTTTGCACACCTATTGTACCCATTGAAATATTGTCAGCAACCAGATTTTTAGCAGCTGTGCACAGGCATTTGACATTTGAGCAGCCCTGTTTAATTTTGATTGTGAAAATTGCTCAGTGCTAGTTTCCACATGGGAAAAGCTTGTTGAAACTATTGTGTTTGAGGCATAGTATAGGATCTCAACTGTAATATTTGACAATGCATACAGAAATGGGCAGACATAAGGTTTTGTATTTGGCTTAGCTTTGAGACTTCTCAACACCCTGAGTCATTAATTGAAACTTTTGATTCTGTAGTATTGAAGTGTATAACTGCCAAAACAGGATTCCTTTTAGAATACAGCACACAGATGCGATGCTTGTGTTTAAAGCGTTAATAGCTATTTTTATCTTCAATTTTTTAATAACTTTATCTAAATCATAATTTTTTAGGGCAGAAAATTTCTCTGCCCTTTGCTTCATATATATTGTGCTCTTGTTCTTTTGTTAATATTGGGTGTTTTTATACTTTCTGTGTTTCCTGACTACATGAGTTATTCAAACTGTTATGGACTAAACAGAATTGGAAACTTGAGATGACAGATAATACAATACTTTTTTGTCTGCTTACAGCTAGTACTTATGTTTTGGGAACCCTATTCAGTACAAGATTGGTATTGTGGGTTTGCTTTATGACAAAAACATCGGGTTTAAATTCATTTTTATCGCAGAACTAAGTAGCAGTGAAATTTCCTTTTTATTTATAGTATTCCTGATTTCAAATAGATATCAGTTTGCTTTTAAAGGAGAAGCTTGATTAATCTCTTCAGCAATCACCTTTGTATGAATTAAGTTTTCAACAAGGAATCATTAAACTAAATATCTCAGGAAGGTATTTACAGTTCCTTTGGTAAACTGCAGGAATACAGTTTTTGCTGAGTATGGTAGTGTATTTGTGATTTTACACTGAACTTAAATATTGATTGGCAGCTGCAAAAGAAGGGGACAGAAGGAATCTTGAAAAAGCTTTTTACTATTGAGAAACAAAACTCCTGTACTGTTTGACTGTTTATGAAAATGGCAACTGTTCATTCACAACAATAGGTCTGATTTTTTTTTTTCAGTCCTCCCACCCATATAATCACTGTTAATGGCAAGGAGTGTATAAACTTTGCATCATTTAACTTCCTTGGACTTTTGGATAATGAAAAGGTTAAGGTGAGTTCTTCCAGTTATTGTATTTGTGTGATTGTTCCTCTTTTACTTTGTGTGTTGTCTTGAAATTAAGAATGACTTCAGAAAGCACAAACTTTGTCAAGGAAGTATACTTCTAAAGCAGCAAGGAAGATTATAAACCTTGTAATTGTGTGCTATTTAAGTTTGTCTTTTTACTGAAGTTTATTCTAGTGTATTTACTGTGTACTAGCTGATTATCAAGTTAGATTAGTATCTAATGTCCTTAGTCATGAGAATACAATGAATGATGCTTAAAAACTTGTCTAAAATAGTTTTGATGTGAAATTAATTCATGGAATTCAGTATGTTATTATACTTTCTGTATAGCAGGTCATGTTACATGATGCATGAACTGGCCTGTGTACATTGGTATAAACTTGTCAATGTGAAGTGTATAGAGGAGTTAGAGATCTAGTGTAGGAATAAATATTTCATGTAATTCCTTTCTGTTAAAGAGTGCAGCCCAGGCATCTCTGAAGAAATACGGTGTTGGCACTTGTGGACCTAGAGGATTCTATGGTACTTTTGGTGAGTAACTTTCTTTGATCTGCTTTTAAAGGTGTTCAGACTGGTTTGGTAAGTGAGCTAAAATATTCCTATATATAAGCAGCAAATTATTTCCATCACTGTAAAGAATGGTTACCCTCTAACACCCTTTTTAGTGTAATTGTTAAGTATTGGTAGCATTTGTTGTTCATAGCTTGTTTCTTATTAATTTTACATGTTTTATTACTCTTTCTAATGCTGGTCTTGGAGGAGAGTTGCGAAGTTAAATATAATCTGTTTTAGTTCTTGTCACTATAGTGGAAAGAGAAAATAAACATATTAGAATTTAATCATGCATGGCAAATTTAAGTGTAAATTAATAATACATTTTAAGTAGACCACAAGAGGGCAGTCTGATTTCTATGATAAAGATTCTTAGTGACGTTTATCTAATGCTGCAGTCAGAATGAAGTTTTCTTTCACTGATAACTTTAATGTTGTAGTTAAAGAGATTTTATGACACGAGCAGGTGTTACTAAGGGTTTTTTCATTCTTTTTAAGAAGTAGTAAGTTAAATATCAGCCTCTGGAAACAGTGCTTTACAGGCATTGGTATTTTGAAGTAGTGCATGGAAACCAAAGAGTAATACATGAATAGCTGCACAGTTGCAAGCTGAAACCATTGACTCATCTTCTTGTGAACTTTCTGGTCTCTTCCCAGAGGTGATGGAATTCACAGCGTGTTTGTACTCAAATGATTTCATAGAGTTGGCTTCCTGTAGCCTTGACTTGAAGTCAAGACTGGAACTTTTCTCAATTAATCAAGCTAGTCCTTTAAGTGATCAGCCAGGTGCTGTATCTATTTCGATTTGTTTGAAGTCTATATATCAGAATGAAGTTGAGTCTTTGATATCAATCTTATAGATTGTTCATTAGCCTAGAACCATAATTAATTTCTGACAAAGGTGATGGTAGCCCATTGATTAGTAGAGAGCGTTTAGAAAGCTAGATTCCCTCACTGATCACTGGTCAGCAGTGATCTGTTGGAATTCATAAAGGCTTTTTTTTTCTTTTTTTTTTTTGTTTTTTTTTTTCCCAAAACACTGAAAAGCTCAAAGAAACTTGTGGAATAATGCCTCCTGCCTTTGGAGTCCAGGCTGATTTTAGGTTTTGTGAAATCTTTCACTTTGCTTCTTTCTACTAATTATTCAAAACAGACTGGTTCAAAGTTGATTTTCTCTGGTAAGTGAGAGATTCTTTGTGTTATTTCTTGCCGTCTTTGGAGGTCTAATCCTAAGATCCAAACTGTATAGCTTTTGCATTTAGTTTGGTTGCTGTTCATTGGCTTCTGAATTTTTTGGGTAAATGCTTCATTTCACAAAGCAGGGTATATAATCTGTGGTGTTGCTGCATGACACCACTAGTGAAGAAATTATGTTATACTCATCTGTTTGAGATATCATCTTTTACAGATAAAGTAACTGAGAACTGGTTTAAAATTTGAGACAAGCAGCTGCTGTTGTTGTTGGATCCCAGACTGCCTTCCCATTTCCCCTTGACTTTAAACATCTGAGTATTGCAGAATTATGAATCTCTGATAAGAAACACTCCTTACATCAGTAATGTTGTATGCCTCAAACTTTCAACACAATTTTTCATGTGCTATGACTTTGGTAGATGAGTCATGTTGTGTCCAGAACTATGTGATTTCCTCTTACTTAACTATATAGGATTTAACTGATGTTTGTCATTTTTTGTCACTCAGAGTTATCCCTTCTTAGGGGCTGATGTTTCCTATCAATATTAGAGATCTCTTTATTTCTAAATGTAGATATCATGTTATAATTTATTTTGAATGGAGACTTGATTCTTCATATCTCCGCCTGCTTGAAGGGATTTGCTAGATTTGGTGAGTCCCTATTAAGACATTTTTGCTTTGTGCTGTATCCCTGAAGACTGCATCCATGCCTTTATCCTATGATAAGCTTGAAATTCTAGTATATTCACGCATAACTGAATCTTGATGGTTATTTTCTCCATAATGACAGCCGAGGGGTGTATCACTTTTTGGTGGTGGTGGTGGGTTTAAGGCTATTGTTGATTGCCTAACAGCCACAATTTCAGTACTACTGTGAAGATCAGGACTAGCTACCTGATAAAATATTTAAAAGATGATGTGGGATTTGGTCTCAGTTCTGCTTTTCACTTGCATGCGAGCACATGCTGGGCACTAAACTGGCACTTCATAGCAGTTGTTGACAGTAATAGCTTTATTAAGGTTTCATAATTATGTAGAAAGCTGTTCCAATCATATCTTCCTCTGTGCAAATGTGCTCTAGGTAGTGTTCACAGCTTTCACTGAAGCTAGGCTAATCCAAGTGATGTAAGCAGACTAAAGCAAATCATTGCAATGAAGAATAGGAGAATCAGATAGTATTCTGTTTTCATCATAGTGGAATGGTAGTGAAACCTTAATACTATCTTAAGCTTTTCCATCTCACAATTATACAAAGCATTCATTCTCTTATGTAATGATGTATCAAATTGCGTATGCTGTATGTCATTCTGAACTTAAATGTTCTTGCCCTTGGCAAAATTTACAAGGCTTCTAGAATTTTTTTCCTTAACACAAATCTGATTATATTCTTCAACTCATTATTGCTGACAGTATGTCTTTCACCCACTGTTTTTACCTAGCCCTTGTTCAGTGTAGAGATAGTTGTTGCTGAGTAAAGCTCGGTGAGAAGCATCCAAGTTTCCATTTTTAACTGATTATCTCGTCATCTTTTCTACTTTTTCTGTTAAAGAATGTAGGTGGCCTTTTACACTCAAAACGTTTTCCCCATTAGGTCTCAATAGCTGGGCCCTCAAAGTAATAGATCAGCCCTTGTTTGCCCTAATTTGTTGTTCTCTGCTGGCAGGGCTTCAAGAAGGAACACTTTTGGCTAAATGTTGTTTATATTGCATGTCTTAACTGCCATGTGGCCAGTCTCTTTTTTTGTTGCTTGCTGCCAGAGAAAGATCTTTCCTGGCCTTTTGTTCAATAATTGAATCAGAGTTCATCATCCTGTTTTGAAGCTGGACCGGAGATTGTTTCATTGGTCCTGAAGTCCATGTAACAATAAAGAAAAAGATACAAAGGTTCTGAAAAAGGACTACTTAAAATCTCTATCAGAACTTAGATTAGATAAGTCCAATCAGTTACAGTATCCTTCCTTTCAAAGACTTTGGAGAAGGAAGTCTGTTCTAGGTTTCTCGGAATGTTTGGTGTACTTCATACAGCTGGATCAAAGTGATAGGTAGCAAAAGAAAATTTTCAAATAATAAGTGATTAAATTTTTTGTTTCCATTTAAAACCAGTGGAAAACCAAATAAAAGAATTCCTTTCCATTCCATTTTTTGATGCTCAGGTAAACATTATGATTATTGAAGATTTATAGTTTGCAGTCTATGGATAAAATTGCTCTTGACTGTGATTGGGAGGCTGTTGTTTGAAGATATGCCTTTTGCTTTTGTTGTGTAAATATATCAGTCAGGTGGATGTGCCCTTTTGGGGAAGGGTTATGCTAGATATTTGTTAAGTATGGCAAAGCTAAGATATTTACAAAGCCCTTTCTTCCTACACCCTTGTTGTTGGTACCTAGCTAGAAGTAGCAACATTGACATAACCATGCCTCATAGGCTATTGAAGAATCTGTATTTTTAACTGATGTTGATTCATTTGATTTTAGTTTCAAAGAACTTTCAATAATTGCAAGGTAATGTTTGGCCAATGGTGATCTTTCAGGTCACACACTAAGGACCTCTATTTGGCCTTTAATCTTGTTTATTTCCAGTTGATAAAAGGCATAATTCTCTGACTAACATTTGCTAGCAGAAGCAGGTAGTGGCAAGAGAGTTACACCATCAAAATAGCAGTTTGTCTGATACAGGTTATTTTGCTTAGGCAGAATACTTAACGCTGTGGTCATCTTTCTGCAGCAACAGTCTACTCACCATGTGGTATTACCCTTCTTAATCTTTTGATTTAGTGGTGTTTTGTTTCTAACGTGGGTCACTTTGACTGAATTGGTTTGGGGAATGCTTGTGTGTGTAATTGTGTCAATTTATCTTAAGGGTGAGTAATCTCTGGCATTGAGATGGTGACCTTTTTCAATTGGCTGAAGTGCGTTCAGGAGATGGTATGTGATTGCAGCCTGACAAGAACAGTTTTCTGTTATAATGATAGCTGTGCTATATGCAGTAGAAGCATCAGCTTGGAAGAACTGACAGTCTGCCAACAGGACCTCATTAATGGCTATAAATTACATAGCTATTTGTTGTCTGACTGTAGTAACTGTGTTCCCTAGTCACAGTCCAGGAGTGCTGCATCATTTACTTGTGGTCTAATTGCAAGTAGATTTTAATTACCCTTGCATAAGAACATAAGAATGACATTACATAAATATTTTCAGATCTATCAAAGCTTCCGATTAATATTGGGTTACTTGTCAGTTTAAGTAAGGCTGGATTGGTTGCAGCTGGTTTTTGGGAAGTTATTTGTTGTAACGCTCTTCCTACAAATAAACATTGTTTGCTTCAATTAGATGATTGCTAAAAGCAATTATAGTCTTTCTGATAGGTCTAAGATTTTTCGTTTTTTCTCTCAAATAGATGTGCACTTAGAATTAGAAGAACGACTAGCAAAATTCATGAGGACAGAGGAAGCTATTATATACTCATATGGATTTGCAACAATTGCCAGTGCTATTCCTGCATATTCAAAAAGAGGGGACATTGTGTTTGTGTAAGTATTGACAAATGCCAGATTAAAGAGTTTTCTTTTCAATTTTTCTTTTTCATTACTGTTAATCGTATTAAGCTAACCATTCAGAAAAAAATGCTGATTTTGATCAAGTATTTTGTGGTACAAAGCTCAAATATCTTTTCTTTGCCAAATACTCGAAATCAAATCAGTTACTGCTTTTATCATGAAAGAGCAGACTTGGACGGTCAGCTGGAAAAAAAAAAAAACAAACCCCAAACTTGTGCATGCAAGAACTAACAGAAGTCTAATACCTAGTTTTCTTCTGAAGAAACTGTACAGTCATATTTGTTTTTCTCCTGTTTACTGCTGGCTTTTCACATTTCTTGCAGGACAGTTGTTCCCTGCATGTGTATTTGCAGTGGATTAGCTGGATAAATTTTGGTGCATGTTAAAATAACACAAGAACAGCTATGCAGGGTCAAACTAAGGGTTCTGCAAGCCTGGTATCTGGTCCCTGAGGGTAACCAGTGACAGTTTGTCTAGGGAAGAGTAAAAAACCAGGAGAAACAATGTAACAATATTCAAAACTTCCTGAGCCAAAGAGAAGGGTTTGGATTTAGTAGTAGCTGATGGGTTTTTCTTAAACATTCCTATTCTTTTAGTACCTTTGTAAATCTTTAATAACCACAATGCTTCTATGACATGTAATTTCACAGTTTAGCTTGAACATTTTATGAAAAAATATGAACAAATACCTGTTTTGGATATAACGCCTACTTATTTCAGTTGATACATTTGATTTTTAGAGAGTGAACTGATGCATCTTCTCCACGGGGGGAGTGAGTGGCTACGTGGAGCTTAGCTGCCTGCTGGGGTTAAGTCACGACACACTGATACTTTTGTATTTGTCTGCCAAAATCTTTCTTCAGTGCTTTCTTTTCTAAGTGTAAGGCTTGCAGCTGATTTGACTTATTTTACAGAAATTCTTTCATAACTTTGATCCTAGTTTTTGGTCATCTTTGAACATTTTCTGGATCAGCTTTTTTGAGACGAATGGACCAGGATCATGCACGCTATTCAAGATGCCAGTGTATCCTGGATTTAGCTATCTTGTGCTGTTTCAGCTTCTCACTGACAAAAGATCTCGCTGTATTTCAAAGCAACTTGGTTGAAATTACTGTGTTTAGTATGTACAGAATGTTTGATTTAGTTGCCACTTTTAAAAGATTATTCGCCTTGGGCAGCTGTGAAATTGCATACCCTATCATGCTCAGAGGTTTGCTTTTCCAACACTTAAAAATGGCAGATAGTTCTTTGAACACTGAGATAGTAATTCCCAAAGGGTATTAAAAAGCAGATTTTGAATACTTGGAGGACTACTATAACTGTTACAGGCACATCTTTGTGCCTTTTTTCTAAGACCCAGAGCAAATGGAGTGAGAGATTTCTGGAATGATTACCATGGTATTGTACCTGGTCCATGGAATGCTGTGCTCAAATAGACTGCTGTCACATACAAACAAAACCACCAGTGTACACTTCAAGAAAAAACCTGTTGGCTTTTTTTTTTATTGGCTATCATCCATAGGAAAGTTGAGAAGCTTTGGAAATGAGTTTTCAAAATGTAAATAAAATATATGATGCTTTAATAAATCTGGTTTTAACTACACCTAAGTACAGATATCTGCTCAAAAGCAGGACAGTCCTAATAGCCAGCTTTCTTTGAATAATTTTTAAACCCAGTACAAACTTAGAAGGGTTTGCTGTGTTTACAGAGATGAAGCTGCCTGCTTTGCTATTCAGAAGGGATTACAAGCATCTCGTAGTAATATCAAGTTATTTAAGCATAATGATATGGCTGACCTTGAACGACTGTTGAAAGAACAAGAGACTGAAGATCAAAAGGTACCATTCCTTTGAAGAAATATTTGTACTCTTTTGTGCCACCTCCTCCACATGTTTTACTAGGTTGTGTAATTGAATGGATGCAATGCTTATAGGCAGTTATTTGGTTTTCATAAACCTCTATTGAGCAGTTAATGTTGCTTATGTAATTAAGATCGATTTTTTTTTTTTTTTTTTTTTAAAGAATATTTATTTACTTGCATTTGTCTGTGTAACCACTGGACTTGAGCTCACAGGCACTGGTAGTAGGGGAATATCTTTATAGGCAGATGACTGAAGTGTGAGGTTTTTTTTTTTTTAAATACTATCACAGAGTGCTTTTTTTGTCTCTTAGAAAGTTGTATAACTGCATTTTCTTAATAAATCATGCAAGTTAATTATCATTTCGAATGCCATACTGTACAATCAATACAAAAGCAGCTAATCCTAACCCTTTAATTTATATGATTTTTTTTTTTTCTTAGACTCTTCCCCTATCTTGCACTCAACTCTAAAGATGTTCTCTCACTTGAAAAATTTGGTCAGTTTGATGGCTTGCTTCTCATTCTGACAGTAATACAAAAGGGTGTCCAAAAGCAGCTACTAAAATCAAGATCAGCAAGTACAGATAACCTGGTTAAATGATTTTTAAAAGAATTAGGTGAATATGTGCCTTGTTCACAGAATGCTGGAAAGTTACAGACAATTGGAAGAAAGCTGAATTTGTGCTAACACATAGAAAAAGTAAAGTAGATAAACTGCATAATTATAAGCCAATCAGCTTAACATCAGTCTAAATCAGTCAAGGATCTGATTAATAGCAAATTTATAGACAACGTACTAGTTAACATGTCTTCATGGAGAATACGTTTTGTTAGATAATCTTTACATGAGTTTTTAGATGTGGTTGACAGACTAGTGCAATTTGTGTAAAATATTTGGGTTGTTCCAGCAGAGTGCTTTGATTTAGCTACATGGTTAAAGTTTCTTAATGTAATTAGTGGAATGTGAACATAAAGTTGGTGGCCAAGATCTTAATATAGACCATGTGTGTATAACTAAGACACGCTGACTAGGAAGGGGTAGATCTTGCCACTAGAATTGGTCCAACTTGTGGAGTGGACTGTGCCTGGTTTTGGTGCCTACCACTCAGAAAAGCTGAATACATGTTCTCCGAATCTTTTTACAAGAACTGAAAATAGTACGAAGCATGACTTAATATGTTTGATCAGAAGGTATCAGTAAGGTTTAAAGTAAATAACAGGGGAATGGCATTTTAAAACAACAGAACTCAAATCATACCACTGAAGTTTAAACAGAAACCAGTGCAGGATATCCTTACAATCTATATTGTCCAGAGATCCGACAAGGAAATTGTAACTTGAATGTTATGAATACTTTTGGGTTGTGTTTTATGAAGACACTACTTGTGAGAGGTTTGTGCTACATTGAGAATCCTAGTGCACAAACCACTTGTTGAAAAGCCTTCTAAATGCTCAGACTAATGATTAATATAATAGAGACCAAGATTTGTAGTATTTGTTCTGTAGTTGTATTGTTTGTATTTTATTCATAAAGTTCAAATGGATTGGTTATGATTTCTTGCAAAACATAAATCTTGCATAAGAGTTAAAAGCTTTAAAATTATTACAAAACAAAGAAAAACTAGTCCAATGAGGCATTTCAACTTTTATTACAAATGATAAATACTAAGTTTAAACTAAAGTGAAAGCTTACTTGAAAAAGAGACATTATCTTCCTTCCCTTCCCATTACTGTCCTTCCCTATCAAAATATCTTCAAAGCTTTGCTTGTTAGTAACAGTTGACATGAACTGAAACCATATCTTTCTCTGAAGAATCCTCGCAAGGCCCGTGTAACTCGAAGGTTTATTGTAGTGGAAGGATTGTATATGAACACAGGAGATGTTTGCCCTCTTCCAGAATTGGTAAGTGGTTTGAGTTTGCCTTTTAAACTCCGCATATGAAAACATGCGGCTAATGAAATAGTAGTATCATATAGGTAAGCCTACACAGAAAAACTCTGCATGCTGTTTTTTTGTTTAGTTTCTTGCTTTCTCAAATGTTCATGAAATGGTGATCCCAAATTTTACTTTGTTTTGAAACTTCTGATCAGGATTAGGATTCTGAAGCTAAACGCAATGAGACTTGCAAATGAATATCTGATTATGGTCTTAGTTTTCAACCTGTAAAATATACTGTATTTTCAGCTATGGTGTATGATACTAAATTGTTAAACTAAATTATATATAATACAAAAAAAAGAATTTTTAAAGAAACTGTCACACAGCTGTCGTAAACAGTGACTCCAAGGAAAACACTTGCTATTCAGCATAAATTGGCTTTTTGTGCAGGCTGTATTCTAGTAGATAACGGAAGAAATGCTGTGAAAATGCATCATCTCGAAAGTACTTGATAGCCTATTTAAAAAAAAATAAATTTTTTTTTGGTACATGAACATTTATGAGATTTACTCTAGTTTTACATGGTGGAAGAATTTTGAAGGCTTTTAAAATGTCATAACGACAGAATACAACTCTAGAGCTGACATTTTTGCAGTATTCAGGATACTGTACTTGTCTGTCTTTACCTTATCTCCCCCACCCATCTTGTTACCAAATTCTGATGGGCTTGACTTTTATTTTATATCATTTGCTCTGTTTTAGATAAAATTGAAGTATAAATACAAAGTTAGAATATTTTTGGAGGAGAGCCTTTCCTTTGGAGTCCTTGGAGAACATGGGAGAGGAATTACTGAACACTTTGGAATAAATGTAAGTGCCTTTTTTGTGAGCTTTGTTGTGAACAAGAGACTTGTACAGAAGCAAATGCACAATTGATTTCTTATACCTGTGGCATTAACAATGTTCAGTACTGTACGGTAGAAATTTAAGCATACTTTATCAGTCTTAAAGTGTTCGGGTCTTGGCAGTTTTCTTTCACAAGCTTACTTGAAATAATTTTATTTATCTTTAGTGAGGAAGGTAACAAAAGAATTTTTACAATGCGTGATTTTTTCCTTTTTTTGGACACTTGGTGAGATGATGATTGCAGTATTTTCCAGCCACAAACATTTAAGTGTCATGTTTACACAGAAATACTTGGGGGTTAGGGGTGAGTCAGAAAAATCTCAGTGTATAGCCAGCCTGCTTTGCTCTATTGCCTTTTGCTCCAGCGGGGAAAAATAGGTCATCTGATGGTCATTTCAAAGACGTTGTTGTACTACTTTACTGGCAGCTTAAGTCACGCTGTCTTTTCAAGAGTCTTTTGTGGTGTTTATTCAGCTGAGGAGTACTTTGGAAATCCAAAATGGTATCCTTGTGGTTGTTTGCTACCACAGCCACCTGAGCTGGGGAAGAAAGAAGTGCTCTTTTGGTTGCCAGTGTCTTAGTGTGGAGCATCCCTCACTACATGCTGACAGTGTCTAGTTCACCTTGGAAGTGACATATCAAATTCTGAGAATTCATTCTGTCTTCCCCTATGTCCTGTTGTTTTTACTGTAAGTGTCTTAATTACAAATGTGGAAAAGAGAAAAAGAATGTTAAAAAGCTTTAGAAAAGGAAACAAACAGAGCTACTGTGAAGCTTGCCAAGTACCAAGTGATTAATTGGCTTCTATGTTAAATTAATTTACAAACATAATCTTTCAGTTTTGTCTGCTTAGAATGGGAATTTGTAGCAATGGTCATCAGTGTATATTACAGAGCCAGACAAAAAACGTATTTCCAACTAACAAGTGAAATAAGACAATTGTGTCTCTAAGGTTCAGACTCAATTTTAACTAGGCTTGTGCTCAATCAATCACATTCTAACTCCTGCTGACTGCAGTGGGACTAATTACATTCTTAAAGGACACTGTCACACTGAGTGCTCTGAGGAATTGTCACCAGTATCTATATAATTAGTTTTTTCCATTTGTATTCTTCACATTGCAATGCCTGGAAAGGAGTGATCCTGCGTATATTATCTACAGATCCATAAATCTCAATTTCTAAAGTCCTTTTGTATTGCTTAGAATTGTTATTTCAATTGTAGCTTCATTTTAGTATGTGATAGTTTGGTGGATCTTCTCTAGTATTCATGATAATATGAAACGAGATATGTCATTAATAGATTTATCTTATAAATAGTCTTGATGTAATCAAAAGCATCTCTTAACTTGTTAATTTAACTGGCAGATTGATGATATAGATCTTATTAGTGCAAACATGGAAAATTCACTGGCTTCTATTGGAGGATTTTGCTGTGGAAGATCTTTTATTATTGACCATCAGGTAAGTCAGGTCTCATTTTTATATGGTGTGGCAGGATTAGTTACTTAGAAACGAGAGTTAGTTACTAAAATCTATTTGCAAGGAATGTTATGATATAAATTATTATGCAACATTTGATTCTATACAGAAACTGTCTGGTTCTATGAAATTTTGTAGATGAATTGGAGATGTACTGTTAAATCCTTCCATGAACCTCTAAGTGTGGAGGAGAGGTTGTTTTGTTTAAATGTATGTGAACTAACTTTTAAAACATTGTCTATACTGCTATAAGCAAAAAAGTGAATTTTTTTTCTTTTTCCCTCACAGCGATTGTCTGGTCAAGGCTATTGCTTTTCTGCATCCCTGCCTCCTTTGTTAGCTGCTGCTGCTATTGAGGCTCTGAATATTATGGAAGATAATCCAGGTACTTAATTCAGGAAAATCTTATTCTTCAGTCTTTCTTCACTCCAAACTAATAACTCATACTTCTCCCTACTTTGATTCCTCACTCTTTTACTCTTTTAAGTCCTCTCTCTTTTTCAGCTAATTAGTTTTACATGCATGATTGTCTCTTGGTATAATTTCCTATCCTGCTTTTCTTCTTCAGTGTTTCGTCCCCTTTCCTTCTTCCAGTTGAAAGTGAGCAACTTAGTTGAGGCTAGGAGGGACAGAGATGGTTTTCACTAAGCAAATAAGAAATTATTATTCTGCTTTATAGACTAGAAATATGCTTTTTCCTTGAAAACAAATTCCTTCAAGACAAATGGAGGAAGGGAAGGTTAAAGAGAAACAATGGAATGTATTTCCTCAGGATGGAACAACCGTTTCCTTTCCACTTGCACTACATAATTATTTTTTTTTCTTCTTCAAGTAAGCATCCAGGCAAGAATCTTGGGAATGATCATGGTAAAAATACCTGCAGTTTTGGCAGGACTAAGTACAGAGTGTTTGGATAAAGTTGGCAGGCAGGAGTTTCTGTTCTAGGAGTCAGAGAATTGCCCTTGTTGCTAGAACCTAAGAAAGATTTTTTTTTTTTTTTTGAGGGTGGTGGAGGGGTTGAGAGACACATGAGAAGGATAAAATTGGCCAAATCTGTATGTATTTGTTTTTAACCTACATTAGTGCCAACGGATTGGAGGACATCTGCAGAGAGATACAGTATTTAATTTGTCACAAATAAATAAAAACTACTGGGTAGCCCATGCCTAGTCCTCAGAACTTAAAAAAAAGCCAGAAAAAATTAAGAGTAAGTTACGGGACTGTTAGCTGTAGTGGAGGGTCAACCTTTACTGAGGAGAAGAACCAAGGTTTGCAGATCCAGGAGTCAAAGTTTCCTGTTTAAGAATCTGCAGTGAGCTGGTGAAAGGATCAAGGAGCAGAGTCTGCATGGCTGTAGATATTTTATAGATAGCAATATGTTCGACCTGTCATTTCAATCCCATTACCAAGTGTTTGTGTCATCCTTTCCATATGATCATGAACTGATGCAGCTGGAGTAATGAGATAAAGGGAAGTAATGCATTTGTCAGATCTTGAAAGCCTGTCATTTCCTGGCAGAAATGGGAATCAGGAACATTATGAAGAGTAGTGAAAAGTCTTAGTACTTCAATACATATGTATATCTTCGTTTTCCTTCCAAATGCTTTTTTTGAAATCTTAAGACATACAGAAATGTGGAGTAGAAACAGGATATCTAAGCCTTTTCCTTTTTCTGTTTTTTATTTCTTTTCTTTTTTTTTTTTTCTTTTTGCGTGTGCAGACATTTTTCAGACTCTTCGGGCTAAATGCGAACGAATTCACAAAGCTTTACAGGGGTAAGTGTTTTGGAGGATTTTTTTGGCTATTGTTAATTTGACCATGCCTTTATAATGCCAACTTTAAAGAACTCTCCTTGCCCAGATCTGTTTCTGGTTTTACAGATACTTAGACTGGGATGTGTACACTAAATTATGTTTGTATTAAAGGAAGAAAGTCATCCTTTTCCAACCGTCTCTGTTATGCTACTAAAAAGAGTCCAAGTTTTTAAAATCCGTTTACAGGTATTGAAATGAGATTACACCTTAATGCTAGTGAGGGTGTTTACAAGCCCTTACACACTTAAGTCTTCAGGAGAGTGTGGTAGCTTTCAGCGGTACGAAGTGTTGATAAGCATTTTGAAAATAATGTCTAAGTAAAAGCATTTGGTGTATAGCTTAGCAGATACTCTTTCAGGCAACTCAGTGTACCTTGCAATCATTTTTAATATAATACTGTTCTTATATACAAGATTTGAATGTTAAATCGTAGAAGAAATATTCATTGTTCTAGAGTCACATAGAAAATTGCTAGAATTTATCTGGAAAATCAGGATTCTGTTTAAAGTTTCCTAACACTATCCTGTTTTAAAAGATGGCTATACTGAGTAATTGCTTTTTTCCCTGACAGGTTTTGATACTAAAAAATACAGAAATTACTGTGACTATTCATCAACTGTTTAATATGCAGAATAATTATGTTAGCTGGTATTTTACAATTTATATCCTTCAACAGTTTTCTGTTACATTTTAAAGAAATGAATAACATTTAAACACACACAAAATCTATAAAGCGTGATTGATTATACCAGCTGATTTTTCTGTAGTATTAGTTACTTAGTTATTCAGTGAGTTGCTTATTATTTCAAATAAGCAGTTTCCTGCTTACCTGATGTTTTATGTTAGAACTTTAGCTACATTCAACTTCTTTGGAGTAATCCTACCATCACATAATCCTTGTCTCCTTTGGCTGTGTTCTGTTTCAATACAGGTTTAAAATGCATAGGTTTTCAGGTCAAAGATACACAGATGCTTCTATGCTTGAAATTAAAATTTTAGAGTAACTTGAAAACTGTTAGCATCTCTTCTTTGCTAGTTATAGAATGTTATGATTGAGCTAAAAGGAGATTAACTGTAATATTCTTCTCTACCTGTTGTTTTTAGGTGATCATTACAAATATGTTTAAAATACAGGGGAAAAAAAAAAGTAAGGAAAAATTATCAACCTTTTACTTGTCAATATTTACTGCAAAACAGAAGCAAATAAGCCATGGCTGGTACTTTTCCATCCTGTGACTGATTCCACTTTTTCACATAAATTCAGTTATTAGTATAGTCACAAATCAACAAGTAGTGTCTGTAATAGGACTTTTGTATTTTTTGCCATATGGAAAACTGTGTGGTAATATAGAGGTCCAAAAAATTGCAAAGGGAATAGTTCTTCTAGGTCAAACTGAGAAAGAACTTGAAAGATTTACCAACACCAGGGAACTGGGCAGCCCTGTAGCAGGAAAACTATCCTAGCAATTGCATAAAGCAGTTATCAGAGAGAAGATTTGAACTAATATTTGCAGGGTCCAGTCTGTTTTTCTTTAATTGATAACCACACTAGAAAAAGTGTGTGATGGTTCAAAGAGGAGGCAAAGTTTTCAGAAAAAGATTTTGTTAATGCTGTGATGTTAAATGCACTCATTTTCCCTGCCTAACCATGGCTGCTGCTTGACTCCAATTCTTGGTGCTCTCACTGTGACAGAGTGGAACTAACTGTTGGTTTAAAAGAGAGTGTAAAATGGTGGTAGAACTGTACACAAAGAAGGTGGGAAAGAATATACGGCTTTTCTCCTTTCTCATAATAGAACAAATACAGTGAGAGGAACAAATTAAAAGTAAAGGAAATCTTTCTTTTAGCCAAAGTGTAACTACCCCGTGAAATTTAGGACTTGATATCTAAGGACCAGTGCATGATTAGAGTTCTACAAAAATGTTGGTCTTTATATGGACTATGGTGAGGGAAGAAACTGTAGTATTGTAAGCTAGAGGAATGACTGATGTTTATTCCTGTTTTGGGTACAAGCCAAGTGCCAGTTTGTGGAAGAAATGGAAGAATTCTTCTGAATCCTGCATAGAACTACTTTCTTATTGTCTATGGCAATTTATAAAGCATAAGAAAATGCAGTAAGTGGTGGGATGGTTAACAGAAATAAGGAATATTCTTAACTTTCCTAACAACCTTAGATAAAGTAGATTTCTGTCTTGTATTTAAGAATATCTAAGTGTCTTAGTAAATAAATAGAAATGAAGAAGCTCTGTTGCAGGGCAACAGGATGGACGGGACAGAATATTGTGGCTTTTAAAAAAGCATGACAGTAGTAGATGGTATCCTTTAAATAGTTAATTACTTACTGCATATCCTACACCTGGCTGAGAATTTTCCAATGAAGCAAGTTTTCACTGGGGAAAAGCAGATTTATTTTTAAAGATTTTTCCGTCCAGAGAAACTTGACATTTTTTCAGTGAGACCTCATTCTAGTTTTCTGTTAGCAAAACCGATGGAAATGTTTATGGCGTTCAGGGCAGCCCAGCTACACAGGGTTCCCTACCACCAAGAGCCTGGTCCTGCCACTCAGTTCTGCAGCCCAGCCTTGTAGCTGGGGCGTGGAGAGCTGTGAAGAGAGAGCTCCCCGAGGCTACATCCATACTGGTACATTAATGTCAGGAAGCATTCCTGGGCACTGGATCTTGATTGTCTAGTCTGTCAAATTGTTGAAGTGATCTGTGGCATGGGTTTGGCCCAGGCCAAGCAGCGCTTTTTGAAAGGACTCCTGGATACAGTTCAAGAGTTGGCGTGAGCCAGAAGCTGTTCCCAGTGGTCAGTTTGGATGTGGCCACCCCAATGCGGAGACTCAGATTTTAAAAGTATGGATGTGAGTCATTCCATACCCATTCACCACAGGGCCAGAAAACAGTCCAAGGCATGTTTAATTTACTAATATAGAACTAGCCTTAAAAGGAGCGTTGGAGTTCAGGAGGCTAGTTTTGTTCCTTTGTTACTTCAAAATCAGATCTTTCAGACTTCTTTCTTTTTTTTGTGTGTGGAAGTTGTATGGTTTTGTTTGAAAATTAAACTTTTCCAGCATTTCTTAGGAAAGTGAATTCTGATTTCAGGAAAGTCACAGTGTGCATGCATTGGATTCTCAAATATTTGTTGAATCTTAATTTGGCAGAGGCTCTGAAAAACATAGTTAATACTTTACATGAAAGTGGAAGTATTGCCATCAGAAGACCTCAGGTTAAACTCCTGGGTTTCTTCAAATGGTTGGGTAAGATGAGTTATGTAGTTCAGTTTACTACAGCTGTGACTGACAGAAAAAGTTTTAAGACTAAAATTAAGTTTGAAACTTGTAAGCAGCCTCTGTGAGTAAGTGTATAGCAAATACAAAGCATGTTGTTCAGGCAAAGACTCAGTTTGAATGGAAGTGATACAAAGCTTGCTTCCTACTCATTTTTTCTCGTTTACACTTTGGAGGGAGCAGTTTATGATTATTTATTTCAGCTGAAGAATTATGCCTATTTTATAATTAGAAGCTAATACTGTGTCTCTCTAAACAAAACCTAATTGTTTTAGTAGCTTGCCTTAAACTCTGTTCTCCAGCAAATAGATAAAAATTACAGCGCAACTTGTCTGACTTCTGCTGCCATCTCCCTACTTGTAGAACGCTACTTCTTAGAAGTCAGGTCACTCCTAGGAAACATAGCTAAGAACAGATATGTTATACAGCTATACTGTGTATTGTCTTTCTACCTTGTAGCTGGACCTCGAACTGCTTGTCCTTTATGTTACCAAATGTTGTATCCCTGATCCCTAGATATGAGTGCAGTAGTGAGACAAACGCAGTGTGTGTGCTTGTGTATTAAAGAAATCGCCTGTGTTTGGTTAGTTAGCAAGTGTATGTTAGTTAGCAAGGTGAATGACATCAGAATGTTTGCAGTTTTGTGGCTGAAGAAGAATATCAGTTTGATTTGTCTTTCTGGAATGGACTGTGAATTGAAATAGCATTGTAGAAATAATGCAAGATGCTTTCTGTGCTAGAGTATAATTTTATATTTTCAAGGTTATAATTGATTCAGTGTGTTTATAGTGCCAATTCTCTTTCCTGTAGGCTTCAGTTCTGGTGTTTATGGATTTCACATCTCTTCTGCTCTGACTGGGTCTTGAACTTTGTAAAAATAGAAAACTTATTTGAAAATGAGGGTATAAACTTACACTGTGTGTGAGGCAAGCTCATCAAAGTCAAGAAATCAAAATTACAGCTGATGGTAGACATGTGTTTATGGGATCTGTTAATTTTTGAGACCAGAAGTCTTGCTTGGGTATTGGATACATTTTTTTGGAGGGGAATAAATAACTCAGTCCTGAATATGATGATATGATCTGTCAGGACAATGACAATCAAATGTCAATCATTCAATCAAATTCTACGAACCCGATTAACAACTGTCCCTATGTACAGACAGGGGAGCAATTCTAGTAATATAACTAGTTTTAGAGGGGCTTCTGACTGAGTGACAGATGATGTTGTAAAGATTTTCTACAGGAAATAATTTTAAATCAGAAGTCTTGCCAAAAAAATAAACCTTGTTTCTTCTTATCACATAACTGGGTAAAAAGTTTTATTATTTATTATCTTAATATAGACTCTAAAGACTTGACTTAACTAGCTGTCTTTTTATGATCAGCATACAGGCCTAACACTAACATTTCTCCTACATCTTTGTAAGGATCCTTTCAAAATTTCTAAATTGTTAATGCTTTTTGCAAAAGGAGTCATCACTATTGTTACACAAACTTGCTGAAACTACATTTAGTAAACTCCTTAGGAAAGACATTCACTTGATAAGTTTTGTTATATTTACCTATTGCAAGCTGAAATTGTCTGCATTAGGATTAGTAAAGTGAAATATTCCTCTCTTCTCATTTGCCATGTAGAAAGAGGAAACACGATCTAGAACTTTTAACACGTGTGTTCAAATAGGATGTGCATTAAAGGCTTTTTATTTGTTTTAGGATTTCTGGCTTAAAAGTAGTGGGGGAATCTTTCTCTCCAGCATTGCACCTACAGTTGGAAGAGAGCTGTGGATCTCGAGAAAATGATGTGAAATTACTCAAAAGAATTGTGGATTGTGTAAGTGTCCCCACAGCAATTAAAATATATCATTGCCTTTGAGTGTGAATAATGAATGAAGTGCATATGGGTAGGGAGGCTTGTTGGGTAACTTGTTGGAATGTCTTGTAGGAATGCTGCAGGAAACTCAGTTTCATTGCTGACTACAGGTCTGTACTAAAGACCATCTTCTAACCATTTCTTGCTGCAGATGTTTAGGTCCATTGCACTGGATAAAAATATATGTTGGACCTTTTACTTCAGAAAATAATTATTTCCTATTATGTACTTCAAAACTCAAGTTAAATTTGCGTATAAAACTGTTGCTTAGGAAACTGTCATGATGTTCATAAGAATAAAGGCTATTATTTGTACAGAGTTCTGGTGGTGTATTTTAACCATTTAAGGTCTAGCTTTCTGTAATTTTGCTTGTTTGAGTCCATGAACTTGCTTTTTTGTGTGAAGAATCTCATGTTTTGTATGTAGTATTTTTTCCATCTTCAATACACATTGGTTCTCTTTCTCCCACATGAAGGAGATAAAGGTTGATGAGGAAGTTTTATATTTCAGGTGGCAGGTAAAGAGGACTACACAAAAAAAGAAACTGAAGTTGATTTCCTTGAAAATATGCTTACATGTGATTTAATAGCCTACTTAATGCAGCATTTTTGTCTCATTACTTGGAGATGAAAGCTAAAGAAGCTACACCCTAACCTGTTTTATGTGTTTATGCTGTATTAAAATTAAAGATGATTTTGCACAACCTTCAAAACCTCCATCTGGAAAGAACTTACAGTTATCCTGACACCAAACTCATAGAAGTTAGTTATGTGTATTTGGTGATCAAAAGGACATGCAATCAGAAGTTCTCAGATTGACGACTGCTGTATTTTCTTTATTTGTAGTGCATGGATAGTGGTATTGCATTAACTCAGGCCCGCTATCTGGAGAAGGAAGAAAAATGTCTTCCTCCACCCAGGTTAGTAGAAAGTCAATACATTATTTCATTTTATTGAATATGACTCTCTATCTCTTTTCATACAGTGATGGGGTTGTGTTCAGTAGACTGGATTGAATAGTTGGTCCTGTAACAAATGGGAAAGGCTCCATTTTGAGGTACATTTTCAGTGACTTACAGGATGCTAATACCCTGAAATAACTGTATCAAAACTACCTTAATCTTAGTGATCAGCATGTTGCCTGTTACCAGACTCATCTCCATGAGCTGCACATCTGCAGGTAAAGAAGATAACAACCAAATTTCTGTGATGTGTAGGGGTGGGGTGGGGAAAGTAGCCTGACCATTTCTGTTTAGTCATAGGTCTTGTTTCTGGTTGAGTTTGAATTCATAAAAATTTCCCTAGAGATAGCGATCTTAATGTGTTAAAATCAGTACAAGAAAAGTCTGAAGCTGAAGGCAAGGAGTAAAGTTTACTGTGTATGGTTCTGGTTTTCTTTTTCTAGTATTCGAGTAGTGATAACAGTGGAACAAACAGAACAAGAACTGGACAAAGCTGCATCACTTCTTAAGGAAGCTGTACAGTCTGTTTTGAATTAGACTGCTGTTTTGGATTCATCTTTCCCCAGATTATCAGGATAAGTGTTTTACACTGTAGAGTGACTTCAGATATTCAAGTTCTTCCACTGATGGCTTTGAAACCTGAGTAACAAGATTGTTCAGAATGGTACAAATGCAGTGAGGGCAAGAATGCTGAATTTTGGAACTGGTGAATGACAGAGTGTACTTGCAATTCAAACTCTAACATTTACTAGCATTCCTTAAAATGGGATATCACTGTTGCATACAGGACTCCTTCATAAGTTACATCTTAAAGTTTTAAATTTATTTCTTCAAACCCTTAAACATTTTTTAAAATGTATAAGAACATTGTTTTCCCCATAAACATCTAAAACGTATAATTTTCTCTGCATATTCTCAGAATGTAGGAACTTCAAATAAATTTCAAGGAATTATTCCCTCCCCTCCACAAAATAATATAGACTGTTTCTAATACTACCAAAATGGAGAAAATAACACATTAAGAGATAATTTTGTGCTATATTATATCATTTATTACTGAATTATAGGAAGAACTTCAATTCTTTTTTGTTTATATCTTTCTTTAACCATTTTTGGAAGCCAGTTTTTAAGAATAACTGGCCAGAGAATTCCATTATCTAAATGGTAAATTCATATTAAGTACTATGCTTCCTGCATTTCATATGTAATTATATGCATGTTTGATATTATGGGTGAGGTTTTTCATGCTATTAACTTTAAAACATCGAAACTGAAACCTCTGAATTGTGAAACTGGTGTAATTCCATTATAGTATGGTGTAATTCCATTATAGTATGGTGTAATTCCATTATAGTATGTTCAGTCAGGGGGACTTTGCACCAGACTTGAGGATGAGTCATAAGCAACATGAAGAATGAACCAAGGTTTTGAAACAGCAGCTAAATACTAGCTTAGTCAAACTACTGTGAAGCACTAAAATGGTGTGTGCTAAGTTTTATCTCTAAACAGCTATACCTTAGAGGGGAAGACTCACAGATAGCTAATAAGAGTTTAGATAGTACAAATACTACTGAAACACAACTCAATACATGCACATAAAATCCCCATGGAATTGGATAGTAATATTTGGAGGTTATGCTGTCAGGATTTTCAGTAAGCATAGATGGATGCATTACACCAATCAGAGGAAACTGGTAAGGAAGGATGACAGTAAGCTGTACCTCTTTATAAAATAGAAACTATAGCTATGTATTTCAGGATTTTGCTTTAAGAATGCCTGTTTAAAAATTTTATATTCTGTCTGATCTGTATTCTGGGTTGGTTTGTACTTACGTGCCTTTTTGGTTGCTGCTACAATGACTACAGGACTATTTTTGAGAAACATCATTGTTTAAATAAAAAGTTAATCATGTTTGATTCAGATTTTTACTTATCATATAATTAGATTTTGTAGCATGATCAGCTGTATTTTTTTGAATATTCTGCATCAGATGAGCATGAACTTCAGTTCATAGTGGCTGTGTCTGTGCTGGCTTTCAAAACTTCTCACCTGTGTGTATTCAGATAAACCAGCTAAAGTTGTGTTGGGGCACTTTTGTGATTGTTGCTTGACTATTTGAAATAGTCAAATCATTATCTGTGCAATGTAGAGAAACTTTCATCCCAATGTGAAAGAGTACTTCTATTTCATTAAGTTTTACGTTTTTCTCTATTAACTATGAGTAAAAGCCTGTGAGAAGCCAACAATTTAAAAGGGCAAAAATGTGGGGAAGGAAGCTGATTCCCATTTTATAGACTGGCACTGAAGCGCAGAACAATCAACCTTCTCAAGAACCTCAGAGATTGCGAGAAATGGAAATTAAAACTTACCGCTATACTTTGAGCTTGTGAGCCATTTTTGGTTTGATAACTGAAACTTGAATATTCAAGTAAACGCAAGCCTTTGTGTATAAGCTGGGAACAAATGAGGTACTTGGATTCCAATGCAGCATAAGAAATGGGTTTGGAGTTCAAGGTAAACCTGTGAAGGTAAGCAAGTCACCAATTAGCATCGAAATACTAGATTGCAGAATCTATATTCACTTCTTGCATTTTATTTTATGTTGTCTGCAAATGGGGGGATTTTTTTTGTTGCACTTTTGAGAATTAGCAACAATCTTTAGATACGTGGGTTTGTTTTGTTGTTTTTATTTTTCTTTTTTGCTTTAAAATGAAGTGATAACACCTAAATTGGCAGGAAGCAGAGTGAAATTTCTGGCAGTTTCAAAACTGTGACTAAGTGGTTCTGATGAAACAGAAGTTCAAGAATGTTGCTAAGAGATACTATCATCTGATTCATTTGGCAAACACATACCCAGCACTCAAACATTGGTAAAACTGCCTTTGTCCATTTTTGTTGTTTACAAGTGTATGGAAAAGAAGCATTTAGATCACACTAAAGTGAACACCTTATGGTTGATAGCAGTTGAAGTACTGTTACAATGTGTGTTTTACTGACAGGTCATACACATGGTCTATGTGAGAAATTAAGATGCTTATGAGATGTAGCTGGTGTAGAGATATCCCTGGTCAGTTTAAGCATGTCTGGCCCTCTTCATTTTGGCTTTTTTGATAAATGTCTCTGACATGGCAAGAAGATGAAGGGAAGGATGGCTCTGGGGAAGAAAGTTGGTTGGGGGTAGGGAGGCAGCAGGTGTTTCTGGTTAAACTTCTGACAAAAAATCAGAAGCTTGTTAAGGTGCTTAAGTTCTCAGTGGTCTAGGCTGATAAATATATGAACATGCCTGTTTCAGTTGCTTTGTGCTTATGTTTGGATGAAGTGGGACTTCTTAATCCATTTCTTCAGATGTGGGAGTGAGGCTGGGGTCTTAGTAAATAAATGGAAAGCTGTTCAGCAGGATGCTGTGAGGTGAATCAAACACGTAAGGGCCTTAACCTGAACTTGGAAGTTTCTATTGAAAGTAAGTATCTAGATTCTTAATTTTAATTCAACTAATTTATGTATTTTGCCCTGCCAAGTATTTGGAACAGAGTTTCAGCTAAGTGGAAGCATTACGTTAATAAATAGTGATCAAAAGTAAGTGTAGTTTTTTTTTTTTTCTACTGAAGAGTAGTATCTGGTAGTTGAGAAGGAATGCATTTTTAACTATAATAAGGTGGCCATTGATTGAAATTGTCCTGATGAAAGCAGTTGCTTGCAATATGTGGGGACTGAGGTGGACTAGAACAAATTTATACTTCAAAGGTATTTTGGCTTGAAGAGACGTGCTCCCATGATATATATATTTTTTCTTTTTTTAAACAGATATCTGTTTTCCTTGAATATTTAAAAATAATTGATCGTTATTTTTGTAGGTTCATTGTTTTTATAAGAAAACCTACAGATGCCTTTTCTGTTTATTATAGTAATCATTTTTGGATAGGAGGTAAAATGCATAAGGAGAGTATTAGAAAGAGAGGTATGGCTGAATAACTTTTTTTTCCCATTTTTGAAATATGATCCCAGTCACTGCACAGAATGGTGTACTGTCTCCTTCCTGTCACTCCATCTGGACTTTATTATTTTAAACAGGGTTGTGGAGTGTTGGCATTTACTGATGTATGAAGTTGCTACCACAAAAGTGTCTTGCATCTTAAGATGACTCAAGAAATATACATGAGCTGTAAATGCTGCTTGAACACAGGAAATATTTACAACTAATGCAAAGCATTTGTACATTAAGCTGTTTCAGTGTCCTAATAAAAGGAAGTGTCTGGATAACATTTCTTGTGGTTTTGTGTTCTTTGGCAGTTTTCATGCTAATAAGATAATGGACTTACTCTGTTTTGCTGTTGATGGATTTTTTCAGATATTAGTTTCCTGGGCAGTGTGTGCTAGGTCATTGCAAAATGTGCATAATAGGAGTCACATAAACTAATAAATCAGCTGAACTGCAGATAGCTGGAAGTGTATCAGGGAAGGACAGTTCTCTACATGACCAATTTCTAGTGCTTAGGTAGCAGATGCTTATGCAAAACTGCTGTTGAAAAACTAGACACTGAGCCAGATATGGTTTTGCTGTGACTCGGTGTAGAATTTCTGTTGTATCAACAGACTCTTGAGTCCAGATGAAATATGCCCCAGCTTTGAAAGACCTTTACAGAAGAAAATACTGCAGTTTTGCCTACCATGTTATATGGATAAGATTTCTCTATTTACCCCTGCTATTAAAGGCGTTACCACCTGACTTTGCATGCTCTTTGGATAACTGAGCTGGATTTTCCAACAGTGGATCCAGGGTTGGCAAAAACCAGTAAGTATTGGAGTCAGAGGAAAAACTTAAGTAGAACGGGAAATGTATAATCCGCTGGTTAACTTATATTTGATGCAGGCCAAAAATGACATTTTGGGGCATTATTAACAGATAGAGATGTGATCATCCTACTCAGTACTTGTCAGACTGTGCTTGGAGTACTGTGTCCAGTTCTGGTGCCCACAATTCAAGAAAGGCAAGGACAGACTGGACAAGGTCCAAAGGAGGGCCACAAAGATGACCAAAGGGCTGGAGAACCTGCCCTGTGAGGAAAAATTGAAGGATTCAGGTCTCTTCTTCCTGGAGAAGAGAAGGCTCAGGGGGGACCTCATCACAGTTTTCCAGTACTTAAAGGGCATCTACAAAGAGGGCAGAGGCTCTCCCTTTACAAGGAGCCACATGGAGAAGAGAAGGGGCAATAGGTATAAGTTGGCACCGGGAAAGGTTTCATCTTCACATAAAGAAATTTTTTACAGTGAGAAGAACAGTCAGTCACTTTAAAACAACCTCCCCAGGGATGCAGAGTCCCCATCGCTGGAGATTTTCAAGATGCAGCCCAGCAAGGGTGCTGGGTAATCTCATCTAGGCTCCCTTTCCCACAAAAGGTTGGACCAGACAGTCTTTCGGGGTCCCTTCCAACCTGGGCTGTTGTGTGATTCTGTAGTTCTATGATTATAACTCAAAACAGGAAGTGGCAATAATTTTTCACACTTGCACTATTCAACATTGGGTTTCTTTTGGAATAAGCCCTTTGGTGATTACCAAAGAATGTCGCAGTAGGTGTTGGGGGGAATGAAAGAGAAAGAATTTAAACTCTGCATTACAAGAAGTGCATGTTAGACAGATGTTAAAGGGAGAGGATAAAAAAGGTGATGTAACACCAGCACTTCATGATAATCTGAGAGGTGGTTTTGACTTCCTAGCAATTTTTCACTGGTTTGGACTTCCTCTGTTCTTTCACATAACAAGATAATGACATGGCTGTTCTGTACAGTTAATTGCTGAAAGATTAAATAATAACTTTTTTGTTTTAACTTTGTCCAGAATAATATTTTCTTAATAAGCTATCTTCAGTTGTGTTTATCATGTTTTTACTGAGTAAAGTTTTGCCTTGGTGTCAATGGTGAATGTAAACTTCAGTTACAGAATCTAAACAGACTATGATACCCCTTACCTTTGTATGCAGCCTTTAGGTTTAAAATCTGGGAGTATTTAAGTGGCCTTTAAAGTAGCTGATATTATGGAATACTTAGTAGTAACAAAATTCCTATTTATGACTATTCAGGTAGAATATTTTATTGGTGAAAGACTATAGGTCTAATTTTGGTCCATCCTTAGATTTCCATGGTCAAGCTACACACAGAATTGCTAGCAAACAGTAATAAGCATTTGCAATAATAAATTTCTTGACTTTTTCATGGATAAAAGAACTACACGGAAGAAGTTAAGCTATAGGCATGATCGTATGCAGATTGTTTTACTGAAATATGCTAATTTTCAGACTTTGTTAATAAGCAAATTTTAAATAATTGCTTATACCTAAATTGCTATATTGAGAATAAGAATTTTTAAATGTTTAAGGATTTTAAAAGATCAGAACTTTAAAGTAAATTGCTCTCTTGTTTCTTGAAGATTTTGCTATTTCCTGCACCTTTGTTTTCCAGTCATCTTCCTGCTTTTCTTCCTTCATTTTCCAGGATAGCTACCAAAATAAATGCATTGTTGGGTGCTTAAAAATTTAGGTGACGATTCCGGTGAAAATGTAATGACTTAGTTTCAGGCTGGTTCCAGTGCTCATCTCTTCCTTGGTGTGTAGTGCTGGTGAATGGTGTGCAATTTACAATACATGCATATTTGAGCTTTGAAGCCTAAGTTGGAGTCTGTAGAAACGCATAATGACTCAAGTGTCAATGATCTCCTCTAAGTACAGAAGGTCAGTTTTGCCATTTTTACTATTTGAAACCATAGAATTAAGTGTGGGTAAGATATCACAGTTGCAATATCAGACAGGCTGGAGTTACAGGTCAAAAATGGAAACAATTTTTGAATGCTATGAGGTGAAGACAGCAAGATAATGATGTTTTTTACAAAGGTGGAATTTGGTACTATTTGAGGGACCCTGAGTTTGAAAATGAAACATGAAGTGCTCATTAAGTGCTGGTTAAGAGTAATAAGATACAAGAATGCAAAGTGCTGCAGTGGAGCTGCAATGGAGAAAATGGACAGCAGGATCCTAGCTATCTTTAGTAATGAGACTAGGTTACAGAAGTTAATTGTCACCAGAATTGTTTCTCACCTATTGTTGGTCCACCCAAGTCTGGGTGCATTCGATCAACAATGCACATTGGAGAATGGTGAGCTTGGTTCTGAGTACTGGAAATCATTGCGTATCAGAAACTGTTTGTGTTTGCAAGAAAAAACAGTGATAGTGACTCACCTCACAGCAATATTAGATGCAACTGCAGAATCATATAGAAACTAGCAAATGAATGAAGTTATACGTACCCTTTGCAACCTGGGAGAAGAGTTCAATGTGTGAATAACAAAGGGAATTTATTAAGTATCCACACATCTTTCTATAAATACATTTGTTATGCTGGGCTAAGGAAAGCGTTGAAAACAGCTAGGTAAAAAAAAAAAAAGTAACCTCTTAACAGTTTTGAGCAGAGCTAAGAGATGGTATCAAGTGGCAAGGTTTGAACAAGTTTTGGCTACTTCGACCCTGTCCTGGGTTCACCTGGGATAGAGTTAATTTTTACAGGAACCTGGGAGGTGGGGGGGGGTGCATAGCCGGGGCAGCCGACCTGAACTAGCCAAGGAGCTATTCCATACCATGTGACATCATGCTCAGTATATAAATGGGGAGCGGGCCGGGGGGAGGGCTCTCGACTTTCGGTGGCGGAGCGTCGGGTTCCGGGTGGTGAGCAGTTGCACTGTGCATCACTCGTTTTGTATATTCTTTCATTAGTACCGTTGTTGTTGTTGTAATTTTTTTTGTGTTGTCCCAGTAAACTGCCCTTGTCTCAGCCCTCGAGGTTCCAGTTTTTTTTCTTTTCTCTCCTCCGTCTCCTCCCTATCCCACCGGAGGGGGGCGGGAGGAGTGAGCGAGCGGCTGCGTGGTCCTTTGTTACCGGCTGGGCTGAAACCACAACAGACCCTTAAAATTAAAAAAAAAAATAAAGTTCAGCATATGTGTACTGCTTTGGCCTCAGAGATTCTTTGTGCAGCCAGCAAGGACAGAAGAAAGGTGCAGTAAGCTAACTCATGGGTGAAGGAGTTCTTGTTGTCACAAATGGAAAAATGGCAGCAACATTTGCCTTTGGGGTAGTTTACTGTGGAACTGTTGATGGGCAGCACGAAACTTGCACAACGTCCAATCTGTTTAGTGTTTGAGTATCTTATCTGGTGGATGAAGGGACTGACAAAGCCTTTCACTTCCATGACAGGAGTAGCCTCATAAGAGACTTAGGCTGCTAGTACACACCTTTGTGTGTTTGTTTATGATCCCTTAAGGTAGTATTGATGGATTTGAGGAGACAAGTGGAGGAAGAGCATCTCGCTGTGGAAACAGACTCTGTTCTAGCTGCTGTCTCTATTCAATAGAACACAGCCCAAAAGGCCACTGATTAATCTTGCTCTCTTACTCTTCACAGATATCACAGTATTGCTTTTGCTAGGCATTACTGGCAAAGAGAGAAGTTTGAAACATCTGTGTTACAGGTGACACTGGAACAGCAACTTCTAGACCAATGGATAACTTTTAAATGCTTGCCCCAAAGTTTAAGTGTTTGCCCCCAAAAACTAGAGGTGAAAGGGGGTTAATTTTCAGGTTTTCTTGGAAGATCCAGGTGTAGGTCCTGTCTTCTCATTATCACTTTTCCTGTGAAATTATCCACTCTTTGACACGAAATAATTCCTGAAGTTCATGCAAGGGCAAGATAGGTTTGTTGTATACAGGAGCATCATGCTGTGCTTCACAACAGTCTCAGGATGTATGACCTCCTTATTACTTGCAGTTCTCTGTCTATTTATTTTTGTAAAGTGTTTTCAGTATGGATTTTTTCCGAGAACTACGTGCAACTGTGGATGTTCCTGAGCAGTAATCAAGGGACATACTATACCCATGAAGACAGGCTACATGAATTCACATAGAACTACTTAAATTAACAAACTTGTTTGCTTGGCTGCTGAATAATTGTGTTGATGATGTCTCCCACTTAGAGGCACTCAAGTGTTTAAGCAATATGCTGGGCAGCTAGTACAAATATTTTGGTGTGGTCAGCAAAAGTTAATCATTTTCATAAATCCTGCATCCACTTTAAATGTCTCAACTATGCAGGGATGACTGGAATGGAAATATATGTTATTACTTTGATGTGGTGTTTGTTACTCTTCCCATAGTACAGGCAATTAGGAAAAGTGCTCCGCAGCAAAGGGAATGTTTCCTTTGTTAAAGGAAAATATTTCACTGCTTCTGGTAGTAAAAATGCCTATTTTTTGTATATATGAGAGAGAAAAAATGCCTTTTTCTCCCCCTCACTTGTATCTCAAGTTTTTCTTATACCAGTAAATAAGTACAATACGGATGACCCCCTATGCAAAAACATGTTTAGCACTGAAGACAGTAAAAACTTCACCTGTCTTTAATAAGCAACTGCTTTCTGAAGACCCTGTTCTGTTTAGAGATCTGTAAAAAGAAGCACATGATCTTGCATGTTATCAACAGCTGAAATTTGTGATTTTTGAAGCTGGGCTTCAGATTTGTTTGTAGGTTTGCCAGAGAAATCTTCAGCAAATGATTGCAGAGGTGTAGCAGGCTGTCAGTTCAGTCATACAGGGCAAGAGAAACTTTTAAAGCTACTAATGAGATCACATGTTGTTTTCTTCCTATAATTTTAAGTGAACATAAATATGGTTTATGTTTAAATTTTGAAAATAAATGAATCTACTTAACATTAGCTTTTAATTTGTGTTAAAGTTTATTTTAAAGTATTAATAAATACCAAGTTTTTCATTAGCATGGGAAAATCCTTGAAACACAATGTAAGGGAGTGTTTTGACATTTTGAAAGAGAGTTTGACTCTACTGATCTTTTATGTACAAGCACATGAAATGCAATAATGGAAAGCATTTGACTCATACCTCTGTCATGATCTTTAAATTTCAGATCCTGGACCACTGTTTTGTCTGCCGTAGGAGTACTGCTATCCAGAGTTTGCGAAGAGCAACAGGATGCTTTGTGACAGAACTGCATGAAACTATGGTAACTTGCATGGGTTTTTTTATTAGACAGAAACATTTTACTTGTTTCCAGTGTTAGCCAGGTAAGCTCTCTGGTGTTAGTACTACAGAGAGCACTTAAAACATGAAGTATCCCAGGCAAGTTTGGTGCACCACATAATGATAATACTAACAGTATGTAGAATCCCTACGTTATGGTAGTGGGGAGTATTGGTTTCCACTGAAGCCATGGTTTCACTGACTTTGTGCCTTTATTACTGCTAACACTCGCCCCATGAGGAAATTAAACCGGTGACCTCGTTGTGTGCATAAATTATTGGGTTTGATCTGTCCATACACCCTTTTAGCCCGGTAAACCATATGTAACCCTAATACTGTAGGATTAGAGCATTTTTGTTGATACTCTGATCCTAATCCAGAAACTGTAGCTAAGAACAATTGTGTTGAGTATTAATGTTGCTTTTTACCTTCAGAATACAAACGTGTCTAATTCTGACTGGGAGATGTGAGCCATCTTAGCCAGCTGGCCAATGCTGAATCTAAAGGTCTACCCAGCTTACTTGTTTCCTTTTCCTTGGGTTTTGGCCTGTTGCATTTATTTATCAGTCTGAGTTAGAATAGCTTTTCACTCAAGCAAGCAAAACTAGGCTTACTTTTATAAGATTCGTCAAAAGTTACTGATAATCTTGAAGGAAATGAGCAAATTGGTGTTGAGTATTTTGTTGAATCCTGTTGGTATTAACTGCTGCATTGGTTGGCTTGAGAACTGTAATATGGGAGGCAACTGTAGTATAAGAACTAGATCAAGAAAGCAGTACTTTTACCCTCAGGCAGGTGGTTGTGTTTTTGACCCAATATAGCTTCTTTAATCATTTAGCTACACAGCAGATCTGAGAAGGCTCCAGATGGAGGCTGAACCTACGACCCCCTGACATAAAAACATCTATGATACCAATTACACCATCTGTTGGTCATAAAACCACATTCTCTATCTTTTCTTGGCTCTTGTGTTATACAAAAGTGAAGGGTGATATTTGGAGCTGTTCTAGTTTATCCATGCGATTTAATGCAGAACACATTTTCACAGAGAGGGAGAACAAAGCACAATAGCAGTAAAGTTCAATTTACATTCTCAGTCAGTGAAAACAAAAATGAAAATAAAAAACAGTTGTCTGACTCATTATTTATACCCAAACTATGGCTTCAATTGTAGTTTTTTCCCAGTGCTTGTGATTTAAAAAAACCTAAAGAACAATTTCTACCACCACCACCCCAGCTTCTGAGGGCCCTGAATTCAAAGATCTGTAATGGTAAAAATGAAATTATGGCAGCATTGAGGTATACACAGATCACATTAGTAGACAATGTGTGCCTAATACTAACTTTTACACTTATTTAGGGATTTGTGTTTAGTGGTAACATCTGGGAATGTACACCACCTATCTGAGTGTGGAGTTAAGCTGGAGATTCAACCAGTCCACTGCAGGTACCCTCAGAATTCCTCTGGATATAGGTCTCTCCTGTCTGAACTGCCTGCTCAGGCTCATCAAACTGGTATTCTGAAATACTTTATAGACTTTGAAACTGGATCTCAAATTTTGTCCTCTTGTGGGTACAATAGTTATCCCTAGGTGATTTATTGTTGTCATCAGAAATGACAATGGAATACTGAGGGCTGCGATATAAAGAATGATGTACTGAAATACAAGGTGTCATCTATTGGGGATAAACCTGATAGCACAGGTCCATCAAAGCAAGGAAATGAGAGAAAGTTTGTTACTGGTGCAGAATGGATAACTGAGATGAGGTAAGTTTTACATCTTTTAGGAATATTCTGTTAATACAATAAAAATTTTCTTTGTCTGTAGCGTTTGACTGAATTGTAGTTCTAGATAGTAACGGCTGCTTATGGAGGCTATCTTGTTAAATTCAGTGACTGCTCTTGCACATACTGTCTTGCACCACGAACAGTTTGGACACCTTTCTTACCATATGGTGGCATGTTCATCAGTAGTAAAAAAGACTAGAAAGCTACTGCTGGAAACACGCATGACCTATGCATTCTGGCACCATGTTTGATGGTTGGTTCTGTGCTTCATGATCAATAAGGTCCCTACAACACTGCTTTTTAAGGAACTTGTGCTCTAATACTGCCATTTATCTGTCTAACACATAAATAAATGTCTGCTATATTACATAAGTGGTCTAGATGTACAGTAGGTGGGGGAAATATTTCTTAAGAGAAAGTCCAAAATCACCACATCTTGCTTGTCCTTTTGTGCTTTGGAAGCTTGCCTCCTAAGCTGAAAATGAAGCATTGAATAAACCACAGTTGAGTTTACTGTTAGTACACTGTTGTTTTCTTATTGTTGCTCCATAATTACTTTTTAATAAACCATCTTTTTCTTTCTTAAGAATAATAAATAATCTATGCAAATGGAAGGGAAAGAGTTGAAAACTGAAATTGAAAAGTTTCTGTACAATCTTTGTCATTGGTTAAACTGAGGAAAGTATTTGAGTTTTCTATTTTGATGTATTCCTTTTGTGTACATCTCCATAGGGTTATACCACAGACTTGGCAAGCCTAAGTGGCTATGCTGAAGCCAAAAAGAAGAAGAAATAAGTAAGTGCACGCCAATTGGTAGGATAGATAAAGTGACAAAAGCACAATTCAGGTATGTTTTTCTTCTGCCAGCAGAACAATTGAGCATACTGTCACCAGAACCTTTATCCTTGGTTAACACTAACATGTCCCTTAAAAAAGTGATTTTCACGATTTGTGATAGAATCTATACTCTGAAAAATAATACTGACTATAACTTATAACAGAAAAAAATTATGGCTGTATTTTCTAAGTCCTCAGTTCCATCTCAACTTGGTTGAATTCATCTTCATAAACAAATTTGGATACTTCAGTGTTTGTTCATGTTAGTGAAAAACACTTGTTTGTTGTGGTAGAATTTAATATTTCCTTGTGGTCATAGGGGTTTTTTTAATACTTTATTTATTAACAATAATACCCATCTTGCTTTTTAAAAAAAAAAATTATCTTGGAAAGGATCTCAAAAGGCCCTGTAGTCTGTTCTGAAGCAGAATCAAGTACATATCAATAGTTGGTGGTAGAGTCTAGTCTTGCTGATACTAGAAAACTTCCACTGAACACAGTTAATAAAAGACTAACCATACTGGATCAAGGTCTGTCTGCCCAGGAACTTGTTATCAGATTGCTGTCTACAGCAGACTAGAGAACATCTGTAAGAAAGACAGCTTTACCTCAGTTAAGAGTATCCTTTCTGTTTCTTAAGATCTTGATGACCTTAAACGTGCAAAAGGACTCAACACCAGACAATTTTAATAGTCAAATCCTGTGGTGCTGGTCTCATTTACTTTACTTAATGTCACTATAAATAATGCAAAATATATTTCACTATCTGAAATATCCTTCTTGTAGTTCCTACCATGTTTGGAAACATTGTATGTTGTATATTAAGGTGTGCTCTTATGCTTCTACGTCACTTTTTAGCTCTCAATATGTTAGAAGTAACGCAAGTACAGTTTGGCAGAGAAAACTTCACTGCTTGAGTGGAGAGGATGGAATTTGTTTTTGCGTAGATGAAGGCCAGTCTTCTGAAGCACAGACTGAAAGTCACAGTAGCATGAGTTTTCATATCCTGATCCAAGATGCAGGTTTTATTTCTCGTACTGTCAAAATTTCTATGAAATTTTGGTCAATCGCCCATAGTTTTAGTTTTTTCACCCCTAAAAAGCTGTTAACACAGCTTCTTTAACTTTGGGTTGCATATATTCATGTTTCTATAAGACTTTGAAAACCTCTGAACCAGTAAGTTGTGTAGTACAAAGTATTTATTATGAGGCAAATCTCTATTTTAAAGTCTTGTGTCTTCTACCTCTGTGCTGTGTAATTTACAGTAAAGCTTTAGATCTCTTTGGGAAACAACTGATTCATCAGAACTTCTTCATAACTTCTGACAGACCTGTCTAAATGCCAACATTGATAGTAAAACTTTTAAATAAGTTTAAATATGGTAGGTTGTGAAGGTTACGGTTATCAGTGTATGTGTTTTGGACAGAAAAGTCTCACCTAAGGTTTAATAAGACCAAATAAAGCTAGATGGAATAAAACTGGTAAAATTACATTGTATAAATGTTAATGTAAATATAGTCTTCACAGTGGAAAACAGTGAAAGATGACCTGACAAACAGCTATGTATTGGAAATTATTTTGCTAATTGGCTATGCATTTTTCTCTAAGTTCAGTGCCATCAGATTGCACGAAGCATTCCTATATATGGTAGTCCTAAAAAATGTTAACTGTAATGTTTAATCCCTTTGTTGGAAGGTATGCATATTTTTGTTTATATAGAAGTTAGTTATATTACTTTTGTTAGGCAAGTCTGATTAAAATTTCCCAAGAAGGTTGTAGAATAGTTCCCATGTGGATACTAAGTTTCTTTTTATAACATTTCAGATTTTATTGTTTCCATAAGTTTTCAACTTCATTCAATCCTTTGTTTCAAGTCTTCCCAACAAATTTTAGTTATGATTGTTCAAATCTTCTTTGTAATACATTGCATCAGATTTTAAAGCAAATGCTGACAGCAGCAGTATTATACCCTGCATACCAAGCGGATACCACATGGTTTGAATAACAGGCACCCCCGCTGAGTGTGGATCAAATCAAAATCCTTGCATAGTCATGTAAAATGCACTGATAGAAATCTGTCTTTATGTCTGCTTTTTGATTTAAAAATGGATTCTTTTAGAGTTTATCCTGCCACTGATGCACGTATGTGATTCCCGCTAATGCTAATGAAAGTTGAAAAAACTATGGCTTCAAGTAGTCCTAGAAGTCACCTTGAGCTTATATACCACTAAATAAACAAAATTAACCCCATGGAGTTTACTGTAGGTAATAGGAAGGCTAACTTTAAGATCTTAAACATCACAGTCCTTTGGCATTATTATCAATGCTAAAGACAAGATTTTTTTGATTAGGCTTTGGCCTGGAAATCTTAGCAACAGTTGCTTCTTTTCTGCTACTTAAAATGTTGAAGGTATAAACTAAAAGTAAACAGCAAAAGTTAAATTTCCAAGAGTAACATTAGCATTAACTCAGTCATGTTGCATATGAGGACTACATTTATGTTTTGGCTAAATTTTTGTTGGAATCTTATTGCCTGAGAATACAATAACAGATAATTTTATGAAATTGCAAATGTAAACAGAAACTGGAAGTAGGATGAATATATAGGCAGAACTGTGTTTTAAGTTGTCTTCCCCTTATTGCACTGTTGAGTCTTCTTTGTTTTACTTTAAGGGCATTGTTTCCAAAGAATTTAAACAAAAAGGAACACAATTGTGGGTTTGGGATACTGGTGGTTGGTTGCATTAGAAAATCTTGTAAGGTTCTTTCAATAATATACACACATCAGTATAAAACCATGTCTGTGGTACATCATTAATAAAATACACATATACCCAGTGTACAGTGTCCATGTTCTAGGAGTTCAAGCTCTTTTTAATGAAGAAAATTCCTCAATGAGGTTAGCATCCATGGCAAGCTGTAGTTTGCAGATTCAGCCCCACTGGCAACAGCTCTGCTGAAAAAAGAATTCCAGTTTTCCCCCCTATTTTACAGTGGAAAAAATTATTTCTCATGGTTCCTTCCACCCAGATGTATTTATTTAGTTGTTTTTATTTCTAGTGCCATGTGTGGCTCAAGCCGCCTGCTCCATTCAGGCTCGTTTCAGCGTGAGCAGCCCTGTATGCTGTAGGTTACTAGATAACAAAAGTCTCCTGATTCCTTTCCTACCCTTTCGAAAGTACAAATATCTATGCTGTCTTTTCGCCCCTCCTGTTGAATTAAAAGCTATGCAACTGTAGAAATGCAAAGTTTAAATAGACCACCCTTGTATGTTTTATGTTACAGACTAAACAGCAGCTTTTCTGCCAAATCAGTCTATGCCTTCTTGTCTGACTTAACTGCTGTTAAATACGGAGTACTTCAGAACCAACCATGCAGAGAAATAATGTTGTCTTCCATTGTCTTTGCTTTTCCTATTATCCACAACTTACAGGCAAGAGAAAAAGTGCTGTTCAGATCTTCCCCACTTATCCTTGACATTCTCAGAGGGCTTCAGCTCAGAGTTGGAAATGAGCTGTCCTGTTTCTCCACTTCCTATTTTATTTAGCTGGATTGATTCCTGTGCTGCTCGGTAGTTACTGAGAACCTGACAGAGGACAGTAGTGCTCAGGATCCGAGTTTCGCTGGGCCAGCATTGCATAACGTTAGCTGTTGCACAAGGCCGCAACTGGCACATGCTGGGGCCTTTTAGATGAACTCTTCTCCACAAAAATGACACTGGTGTCTCAGAGATATCATCAAGTCTATGCAATGGCTCAGAGCATCTGAGTCTAATTTAACTGTGCTATTTAATTTAATTACAGATTTGTTGCAAGAAGTTGACTGCTGCTGCTGCTATGGTTGGTTGGGAAAGAAAGATATCAGGAAGTGTTCATTTAAGAGGCTTTCGCGTAGGGCAGGTAGACGCTTGTGTAGTGCCACAGCTGATGTTACGCAAGTGAGATAAACCTCCATCAAAACCTGTGGCTTAGCAACTTCTGAACAACATAGGAACCAAAGCAAGTTTTCTCTCCTGTTTGATCTTGGTCATGTTACAGCTGTTAGGGGACAACAGTAGTGACTGATCTGATAATCCATCCTTGCTTCTGCTCAAAGTGGGGAATGCTGACTGATACCAGACAAGGGGTACTGATCCCTGTAAGCAGAGCCTCAGATCAGGCAGAAATTCAATTGCATAAATGGGAGTCAAACCAGGAAGCATATTCTCATGATTCCTTAAGCGAAACAGGACATCGTGCCACCAGAGTAGCTGACCAGGTACAAAAACGTTGATTCCCTAATAAAAGGTGAAACAATTCACTTGCTTTCAGTCCCTTTTCTTCTCCCTGTGTTGTGTATGGAGATAAGACTTTTTCACTCAGGAGAGTTATCTAATCTGCCCCTAGGTTGAGGCAATTACTTCCCTCCCTTGGCAGATCAGACTGAGCTTGCAATTTAAACCTAAGACAAAACATGAATCACTTTTCTAATTATTGCTAGTCTCCAATCTTCTTGTGTCTCTTTTGTGAATGAAAGACATCGAATGTAAAAGGGATGATAATAAGATCTTGAAGAGAAAAATATATTTAGATAAGGTTTTCCTACTTGTAGAATTTACAGAACATAACTACACAGAAGAGATGGGATAATTAGATATTTTAAAATGCACTTTAATAAAAACAAAGAAGTTCTAGAAGAGGAACAGAAAAGGCACAGACTCCTTTTTGTAGTTGTGTAGTGAATAACTGTTCACATTGTTCCAATTCCAGTAAAGGGAATGAGAAGAGGTAGAGAACTTCTTTAACTGAAGTATTTCACTTTCCTATTTTTTGTAAAGTATGTATTTGTGGGACTGGTGCACAGACAAAGAAGAAGGTGAAACAAAGAAGGAAAAACTACTATATAACAGGTAGTAGCACTGCAAGATCAAAACCATTTGATAACCGATTCAGACACAGTGCAAACTTGTATATAACAAAAAAGTCTATTTTAAAATAATTTTACTTGCTAGCACTATGCTGTTTTTAATAGAAGAGAACCTTAACCACCTGTGTGGGAGTTGGGGACCCAGTTGTTGTTTTCTTTCCAGCTGATTGGCTTTGCAAAAATCTCTCTGGGGAGAAAAGGTTTTATGCAGTCTTTAAAATGTTTCAAAAATAGAATCCAACTTAATCACATCATCTTCCGTGTGCTTCAGCGTGAAGTCCCTGTTATCTATACTGTTGACTAGTTTTGTGTGTGTGTGTGTGTGTGTGTGTGTGTGTGTGTAAGCAGCTTTATTCATGCTTGTATGTCTGTTCAAGTCCATGTCACACTCTCAGGTTCCCATTCTCTAAGCACAATGGTCTGTGAATGTGGTAGAGTACACTATTAGCTTATGGTATCCCGAATAATTTAATATTCATCAATATGCTGGGTTTTCTTTTCATAAGTCTTAAAGTTCAGACTGTGGGTGAGAGAAGGGAAAAATGTGGCAGACTGTCCTCCTCAGTGTTGTAGACCAAAGGGAAAACACTGGGGAATGTATACTGAGAGCCAACAGCACTCCTCTGCTCCACGCCACAGAACACAGCAGCACCGAATGGATTTTAGTTGTATTCATGTTCCCATTACTGTTTGTGTGTTGTCTTTGAAGTTCTTTCCATGGTTGCTCTTGCTCCCTTATGCGTGTATGCCATATGTACCCCCAAGTTTGGGGGGAGAAGAGGGAAGGAGAGGAATTTCCTTTTACCACATGACTGATCCCTAGTGCAGGATTGCAATGTGTTTAGCCTGCCTCTGCTAAACTGAGTCTGTTGTCCGTTTGGGGACTGTTTTGTGACTGCAAAGGCAGAGGAACTGCAAGAAACTTCATGTCTGTGGCATAAGAAATAATAGTTTGTGCTGACTGCTTCCAGTTTTCTCCCAGATTTTAACTCTTTCTCAAGTATATCCATCTTTTTTTTTTTTTTTTTTTTTTTAAATCCAAGGCATTCTTTGCACTTTTGACAAGCTTGTAATGAGATGTCTCCCATCTGGAGTACTGTTAAGTGCTCTTGGGAACAGAGCATACAACTTCTGATTCCTGTTTGCGGCCCTGAACCCCTGCGTGCCAACGTTGAAGACTGCCTGTTCTCTAGCCAAGGCTAGCTTTAAAAAACAAAACAAAACAACAATAAAACCCACCAAAACCCCAGTCCAAAACAAAACAAAAAAAAACCCCAAGCCACACCAAACCAAAAAAATCCTCACCTTCTCTTCTTTCCCCTTTCCCAACTTGCCCCACAACTGTCCTTCAGACACTGATGTGTATGTACATCAAGGCTCTCAAAAGAGCATTCTCTGTAGTCAGTACCCCTTGGATGCTGACTTTTAAACTCTTGGTTCAGTTCAGTGTTTGTCTGACACTGTCATGTCCAGATGATGACCTTTCAAAATAAAACAATGTGTAGTTTTGTGGTGACTTGCAAAGATTGGTTGCATTTTAAAATTGAGCTGTATTTTTATGCTGCATAATATACCAGTCTCTGGTGTCTAGATCCACTGGTGGTGTTGTGTCTGCCTCAATGAGGGGATGTTGGATTTTTGGTGTCGTCTTGTGAACTGCAGTACTTAACATAGTATCCCAGTACTGAAAGCTTGGGTAATGGATTTATAGTTCTGTATGAACTCAGCAAGTAACTTAGGGTGTTAAGGGCACATAGACACCCTTTTTTTACTTTGAAATCCATCAAATGTCTGAATGTTGCTGCTGCAGCTTGACAGCTAGACAGCTAGAACTTGTTTTGGAGTTTACATAAGTTGAATAGTTACAATTTTAATTGTTCATGTTATTTACAAAACTGTAGCATTCTAGTGCCATGGCGATGGTTGACATAAACAACTAAAATAAATACACATAAGTATTTCAGTACAAGTAACAACAAACAATAATGAAAATTGCATGAAAAAAAGAATCTTAGTTTTATTTTTTGGAGTATGAGAGACTAAATGCCAAGATCGTTCTTTAGTGTAATCATAAAAATTTCAAGGATTAGTTGAGCTCTAAATTAAATTCAGACATTCATGTTCTTGTTTAATTTGTATAATGGAAACCTAAATCCCATTCTCTATTCAGATTCTGATCTTCAGTAAGTCATTCTCTAATTGTTTTACCTGTAGGAATAATGGATAGAGAGGAGAGATGCAGCTTTCTTCCCCCTGTCAGTTTTTATGACTGAGACAATTGAGAAGGCATCAGTCTGTAGACACTGCATGTTGTTCAGATCATCAGGTATGATTTTACAAGTTAGGGGAATCAGCTCTATTTTTGTGAGTGTTGTCTGCATCTGAACTTAAGAAATAAATGAAAAGCTGTGTTTATTGTTTCTTGTGGTTCTAGGGATGAGAAATACCCTTGTTGATCTTCTTATAAAAGAGTGTTGATGATATGAATACTTGTCAGATCTGCTTGTTCTGTAATGGGCTGGCTTCTGTGGCAGTACTGCTTGATATGTTTGTATGTGTAGAGCTGGAAGCAAAGCAAGAAGGGAGATGAATCCTGAGCCCACTTAGAAATGGGCTTTACCTTCCGGAGGTAAAATTTCCTTCAAAATATTTATTGTGGCTATTTTAATATACATATACACATATATGTATCTCAGTGTTGTGTATATTTAAAGCATAATAAATAATGGTCTAAAAGTGTGGATCAAAACCTGATACTATTTTGCTTCCAGAGAAGGAAGAGGTTTTCTGATGAGTGTTTCTAACTCATTTTTTATTTTGATAGCTACAAGTTTCATTTAAAAAAAAAAAAAAATCAGAAATGTGCAGGTAGACAGTGAACACACAGTTCTTTGAGTGGCTGCTCCAAAACTATTTTTGGTTTTATTCAGTGATTCACTAACTGTCACAGGGTGACCAGTCTCTTAGACTTCCTACACCGTGCTCAGTGCCTGAGACACACAGCTGGGTTTCGCCTTGTGCTTTCTCACTTCCATCCCGAGACTATCACCTTTGTTTACATACAATGGCACAGCTTCAGTAAGAGGGGTAGAGTGTGTCCCTCTCTTCTGCAGAGTGTCTTGTGGCCAAATCACTCCCTGAGGGCCTAGATGTTGAGAAAGGTTAAGAGCCCAGCTCTTCATATGTTAGGCTGGTATTTGCTGAACCAATGCATAACATTGAGTACTGTCACCACAGTTTCCTTCCAAGATGTGCTTTTCAGAAGACAGTGACTACAACAGTTTGGGTGGTCAGAATCAGGCACAGGTTGTCAAGAGCCTCAAGCATTGTGACAGGAAAGTTTCTGGACCTCAGTGGAACTGGGCATTTGGTCGCTATGGCTGGGGCAGTTCTGGCGATGTATAAATGTCCGGGTGTGCAAGGAACACGTACACCAAATGGGAGACAGCTAATGAGATGTTCAAGGTTAAACAGGTACATTATTGGGTTACAAATTTGGACTTGGGTGTCTGAAGCCTGTCTGAATCCTATTTTAGATGCCTAAATCCTTTTTTCAGTTTTGGCCCATAGCAGAATTCTCTGGGACATTCTTTACCATTGTAGAAGAAAGCCCAAAAGTTGATCTTGCAAATGTGAAGCATGTAGATAATACTTGCAATAATGTTTTCTGCACTGCTTTCATCACAGGAATAGAAAGATTAGGTGTGGAATGAATGTTTTGAATAAAGATAGTGCACCAATTAAAACTTATCTAAGCTTGCAGAATGATTATAGGAACACTAAGACCTTCAGGTTTGCACCACATCTGATCTTGCACATTCTTTAAAGTTACTTTTGTTATATTTATTATGAAAGCAGACACGCATGGCAAAGGGAATCCATCCAAATTCTGTCAGGGATTTCCAAGCAAGTTCAGGCTGAATTCCAGCTTTGCCCATTGCTCTCAACTACTCCAGTCAGGCACGTACCATATGGTCATGCAAACAAATACATGCACAGCTTTTTCTTTGTCAAATAGTGACAAAACATTTTGGGACCATATGCTGCAGGACACAAGTGAGCACTCTAATTGCTTACCAGAGTTGGGCGAACCAACTCATAAGAGATGTGCAGTTGTCCATCCTTCTTTGGCTGCTGTGCATATTTTTCTACAATAGAGAGCAAGAATTTGTAGTGTGGTTTCTTCACTGTAGTGACTTCACCTTGGTCCTGCCAAGTGATTCTCCCCACAAATATAAAATATGAAATGGCAGTTTTTGTGGTCAGTGACAAAATCATTTGTGCTTATGAAGGAGACTTAAATTCTCACTAGCTAACTTGGTCTAGTCCTTTAGCCTTCATAACGTAACCGGTTTCCCCTGCTAAGTCAGAAAAATAATTCACAACTGAAGTTTCTATCAAATGCTAATTTATTACCAAATGCAAAAATTATTTGGATCCATATCCTAGCAATTTTGTGAGATTTTTTGAGAGCATCAGAGAAAAGAAGCAAAATATTGTTTCTTGGGAGGATTATGCAAACTGTAGACTAATTTATGCAAGCAGTTTTATCCCCTATTATGTGTGGAAGGTAAGAAAGTCAGCTGAACAGTCATAAGCTCCAGATAAACATAAACTCAGAGCTTGTAAGGTTTTAGGCAGGTAACTGCTACAGGTTTTAAGCAATTTAACTTTGTTGTAAAAGTCACGGCACTGTCTCTGCTTTATTTTCTTAGCACTGAGTTCATCTATTCCCCTGCATTAGAAAACTAATCCCATCACATAATAAGAAGTGTGCTTATCATCACAACCAAACAGCAGATATTGCCAGAATTGTGGAATAAAATAAAAATGGGGGAGAGGAGAAGGAATACATTCAACTGCAGGCCTAGTTACATTTGTTTTTTTCTTTCCTTTCTGCACCCCTCCCATGTAATTGTCTGAAGGAGGTGCAGTATCATGTAACCGGGAAGTAACAAACACAGTGGCTACTTACAGCCAGTGGCAAGTAACAGCTTTATTTTGGAGAGGAGCAGAAGAGCATATAGTCTTTTTGTTATCCTTAGCTCATGTGCTGCATATGCTTCCTGTATCACATTATGTGGCTATCTGATCTTGCCCATTTCCCCAGAGATCAAGGCTTTGTTCAGGTCTGTAGGTGATTTTTATGAAGAGTGAGAAAAAGTCATCCAGATACCTACAGATCTATTAGTTTGGCCTCAGGAATTTATAAAGCTCTGGAACAGAGTTTGGAAGAAAAAATAACATCATGGAAATTACTAGAATAAAACTTATTTACTAGACAGATATCATGTCAGGTGACGTTAATAGCTTCCTTTTCGGTGATTTTCAAAACAAAGGACCTACTGGATCTCATTCATCTGGACTTGAGTTGAACATTTGATATACCTCCATAGGGGAAGTTAGGGGTTAAGATGGAGCTTATTGCGATTCCTAGATAGACTGTAAGTTGGATGATGAGCTGGCAGAAGAGAGGAAAATGGGAAATTTTGAATTGCAAACTGTTAGGTGGAGGGATGCTCTTCACTATTGATCTCTGATATTTAATATAGGTTTAATGTATTCACAAAAGCCTTAAGACACATTATCAATGTGCAGCCAAAATTTTTTGCTGATGCAGAGCCAAGAGGTATTTTTGATAAAAGATGGAGCAGGATATCTTACAGACAGAACTGGTCTTGATGACTTGAGATAAAAAAAAAAAGGGGGGGGGGGGAAGAGATTTGTGAGGCCAGACACATAGAATTTTAATGCAGTTCTCTGCTGTTAGGTATACACTGGAAACGATAAAGAAAGAGAGGATGTAGATTTTTCTAACACATCATAGAATATCTGTAACTGGAAAGGTACTGGAATCATCAGGATGTATCAGTCTTTGCAGCACAAAAAGGAAATTAGGGGTGCTCCAGTAGAGAAAGCATCTCCAGTACTATGCTGAGCTCGAGCCACTCATCTTCGGAAAGATTAAATGGGACTGCCAAAAATATGGGGGGGATGGGGGAATAGGCAGAGTGGCAGGAAAAAGGGTTAGGGTGATCAAGGAATGCAGAATTGATCATTTCAGAGAAAATTTAAACATTTACGCTTTTTTAGTGTAACAAAATAAAGATTGGGGTGTGATTCTGGTCATTTTATACCACAAAGAGGGGAAGTGGGAAGCTATTTGTGTGAAAGGATAATAGTGACACAAGAGATAAGGAGCATAAACTGGTCATGAATACATATAGGCTGGAATTTAGGAGTAGGTTTCTAACTATCAAAGAGGCAAGGTCTGGAGCAGCCTTTAATCTAAAGAGTGGAGCTTATAAAAAAGACCCTCACTAGTTTTACATTAGGTTTCATATGTTTATGAAAGGGATTATAAAATGTGTTGTTGTGATGGCAAGGGACTGAATTCAGTCAGTCCTACATTCCTGCTGAAGTGGGATCAGGACCTCCCTTTGTCATCCTTAGGTGCCAGAAGAATTTTCAAGATGGAGTTGGAGACCTGAGAGGAAAGAAACGGGGTGCAAAAGTGGGAAGAAAGAATACGTTGCAGCATTTGCCTTTGTGTGCAATAAGAAATAAATTTAATGGAAAATGAATTTGACTGAAATAGTTGTGAATTTAGAGCTTGATTGGGGAAGAACTTAAAGGGGTTTGTAAGTATTCAGCACTACTCAGCATCAAATCTCCAGAAATGAAGTCTAAAACAATAAGAATGTTGTATTTACAGAGAAGATATCTGATTAAATTTGCTGTTTAATTATAACTTTAAAAATATGCAAATATTCAGGTGCTGCTGTGTTCTTGGAGTTTCTGTGACATAGTTAACAGATGCCTGCTCACAGTTCTGCATTATCTTAAACTGCTGATTTCTCTGACCTGCAAAAAATAAAAACTAAAGAGGATTTTGAAAAGCATATTTAAATTGTGCTCAGAACACCCTTCCTTCTGGTAGCAAATAACTTTGAAATCTTTTGAAGCTTTACTGGGAGCAGAATAATTTTCTGCCTGTTAAAGACAGAAAGCAAAATTTACTTTTGGCACCCCAACGGGAGAAAGAACGACAGAGCGCGGAGAGGACCATCCCAGGGGTGGTGGTGGTCCTTGTCTCTTGGGAGTACACGCTGCTGCGGGGCTGACGCGCCTCGACGTTTCAGGGGCACGAGTAACCGTGTTCAATCCCTTCCTGCTGTGTGGGTGCAGAAAGGCGTCAAATATGCAGCGAGGAGGAATGAAGCGAAGGAGGGAAGCAGCAGCGGTTTTGGCCGACGTGCCCCCCGCCCGCCTTATTTTTGTCTTATTGGGGATTTTTCTGAGGAAGCTTGAAGGCTCCTGAGGCTTCTGGCGCCAGGACTCGCCCTTCAGAGGGGGGGGCCCAAGCCTGCCGGCTCCTGGGAGTCGTCGAGCCCCCCCCCCGTGCGGAGGGAAAGACGGCTGCGGGCTCCCCCGGTCAGGTCCGGTCGGGTCGGGTCCGGTCCGGTCGGCGGGGGCTGCCCCCGGCAGAGGGTGCCGGAGCGCAGGGACTGTCCATGTCCCCTCCGCCCCTCGGCGCCTCTCCCCTCCCCTGTGTCGGGTTTGTCCCGGGTGACGTTGGGATGCTGGGGAAGGAGGAGGAGGACGAGGGAGGGGAAAGGCGCGCGGCTTCCTCCGCCCCCAGTCGGGGACAGTCCGTTAGCGGGAGCGCAGGGCCGGGGCGGCCGTGCCGAGGAGAAGTTTGCGGCAGCGCCGATTCCCCCCCCCCGCCCCCTCCCCGGCAGCGGCAGCGAACCCCGCTCCGCCCTCAGGCGCTGCTAGCCCGCGGGCTCTCTGCCGCGGCGGCCGGCCGGCCGGCCAGCATGGTCCCCGCGGCGGCGGCGGGGCGGCGGGGAGCGGCGGGGCGGCGGGGGGCGGCGGGCCGCCTCCTGGCCCTGCTGGCGGCCGCCTCGCTCCTCCGCCTCCGCGCGGCAGGTAAGGAGCGGGACCTCGGCCGGAGGGGAGGGTGCTGCTGCTTTTGAGGAAGGGGAGAGGGGAGGCAGGGAAAGCGGCGCCCGTCTCTAGGAGGGTTGCGCGTATCCGTTGGGAACCGGCGGAGCCGCCAGCAACCGGCGGAGCCGCCAGCATCCCCAGCCGGCCGTTGATGTCGCTTTCTTTCTTTCTTTCTTTCTTTCTTTCTTTCTTTTTTTCTTTTTCTTTCTTTCTTTCTTTCTTTCTTTCTTTCTTTCTTTCTTTCTTTCTTTCTTTCCCCCTTTCTTTTTCGGTGGGGTTTTTTTTTTTTGGTTCTTCTTGGCAAAATGGAAACCTGATGTTGCGTGGTTTTTTTGTTTTTTTTTTTTTTTTTACGAGGGGGCGGGGGGTTGGCAGGAGGCGAGGGCAGCGGTGGCGGCGCTGAGGAGGGCTCGCTAAAACTTTTTCCCAAGCGCATCCCGGAGCCCCGGCGCCGCTCGTGCCTCTATCCCCGACTGCTTCAGCGCACCGAGGCTGACGGGTGGCGACTGGCGGAGGAGGCGGGGGGCGGGCGTGGGGAGAAAGAAGGAGAAAACAAAGGAAAAGTTCGGGGTTTTGCTGTTGCCGAGGGTGGATGGCAATGAGCGGAGCCTCCTCCTTCACTCCGCCCGCCCTCCAGCCCTCCCCTCGGAGTGGTTATAATAACTTGTTATTATTTGGGCCGTTGAGTGTTGCCAGAATCTCAGCGGGAACCAGGAGCGGGGGGAGGGGGGGATTAAAGTTGAGTGGGCGAGGGAGCAGCCGCCGTGCTTGCAGCTGATGGAGGCTCGGCGGGGTCTCTTTTCTGTGTGTTTTTGAGCTTTAGAGGGTCCCACTTCATCCGAGTACCTGGCCGACCCTCGGGCACCGAGGAGGTTAGCCTTTGGGCTGAGGAAACACTAGGATTCGGTTCAGCGAGCTCCGTGATTGCTTTTAGGGCTGAATAAACTGTCCCGATTAACATCAGACCTTGCGCCGTGGCAGCGGCAGTGCGGCTGCTGAACGGTTGCCAGTTGGTACGGCATCTCCAAGGCGAGCGCCGTGATTTATAGGGACCTTAGGGAGCGTGTGGGGTTGGAGCCGCGATGGTGTAAGAGTTACAGTTCTTGTAAAAGAAGCTGCAAAAACTTTTTTTTTTCTTTTTTCTTCTTTTTTTTCTCCCTCCACGCACGCCTAAAATGTGTGGTGCTTTCCGAGCAGAAAAGGGGAGGTTTAACCTTTTCCTTTCCCTGGGATGTGAAATGCACCGGGGAGGTAGGAGCTGCCGGATTCAGCTCTTTGATCTTTCGTGAAACCGTTCTCTGGAAAATTGCCCTCTCCCCCTCTACAGCAGATAAACCTTGCTCACAAACTCCTTCCCGGTGCGGTTTGCCCACGGACTGGGGGAGGAGATGACAGGGGGTAGGTACCATTTCCATGCCAGGTCTGTAACCCTTCCCGTGCTGTCCGCACCGGGCGGTGCGGGAGCTCGGCGGGGGAGCAGCGCCGTCCTCCCCCGCCTTGCCTGGCTTTAGCTTAATTGCACCGAAGTGCAGGAGGAGACCGATGATGTCTTTAAGGAAAAACAGTGATGCTGCAGATTAGAGGGGACTTGTTAATCAATTGCACGTTTGAAAGGGCTTTTCTTCCCTTTGTTGCTTTCGCTAATCCATTTACCTCTCCCCGGGAGGTGACAGATGCCTATATTTCCTGTTATTCAGCTCCGGAGTCCTAGGTCTTGCCATTTGTTGCATTACGGCGAAGGGAGAGGGACAGCAGAAAGCTGGAGGTCTGGGGGTTTTCCGGGAGGGAGAGCAGGAGGCGAGCGTGTTACAGCTCCCGGATTTGGGGTCAGTTCCCGTCGCGTTTATTTTTCCTAGTGCCTTTATTGCTCCCTTTGAAGGGGCGCCCGCTAACAAATTGCGCGGCTTGCCCCCGCCGACCTGCCCCTCCTGCGGGGTCCCGGGCTCCGGGGGTCGCCGGGCCGGGCCGGGGGAGGCTGAGGCGGGGGTGTGGGGGCTGTGGTCGAAGGCAGCGCTTCCTCCTTGGGCCGCAGGGAGGATGACGGTCGTCCTCTTGCGGAATGTAAAAGCAGATGCCGGACTTTCTGTCCCCGTCCCCACTTTCTTCCCTTTTCCTCGAGCAGCTGGATCTGTTTTCTCGGACGCAGAGGGAGTGAGGCGCGGAGGGTGTCCCGGGAGCTTCTTCCTTCCTTCCCTTGCCCCCTCCCCGCAGCCAGAGAGCACCGTCGCTTGTGCATCTGCCGCTGCCGGCCTCTTTCTGCCCTCCCAGAGCCTTCCCGGAGGGGGGGGGGGCTGCGGGGTCCCGGGCATCGCCTGGCCAAGCGCGGAGCTGCCCGCGGTGGGAGCGCGCCTGGCGCGGCGCAAAGTGGGCTGAAAAAACCGCTCGGGGTGCTCGGGCGGCAAAGCATCTCAGTCTTCTTTGGAGGGCAGTGGTACTGCCCTCTCTGCCTGCGCATGTCGTCAGGAGACATTTCAGATCTGGCGAGAACGTTTCAACCTTCTCCGAGGCAGTATAAAATCACAGACTACCACTAAAAGCGGATTTGGTTTTTTTATATTTTATTTTATTTTATTTATTTTATTTTTTAATGCTACCCCGTAAACGGGCTTGTGACAATCGTCTCAGCCACCTGTGGAAAGTGTGGATTCGCTATACTTCGATAGGCACGAAGTTTGAGACTCCATTTTCTTCACTGAACGTGCAGCACAGTGGTTGAGAGCCCATAATCACAGCAATAAATACTTGTGTACTTCTATTGTTAAGCGGTATTCTTCTGTTTTATTAGATCTGCTTAATGGTAAACAGAGTCTTTGTTAATCTACGTTTCATTTAAACTTTTATTTTTGAAAATGTTATTTCAGCCTTTTCAGTGTTTGCTTTGCAGTATGACCAAGTGAGAGGCAACAGAAACTGGGACGGTGGTTTGTTGAAACTGGTGATGCACAATGTAGTCGGCTTACAGACTTTTGCCCCCTTACCATTAAATAGGAAAAGGTCTTTAATCAACCTGAAGTTAATACACATGTGCTTTACAAAGTACGCAGAACATTGTGTTTAAAAAAAAAAATCAAATTCTGTCAACAGAAGGTCTGGGAATGAAAACATAATGGTAACTCTCTGGTATGATTTGGCAAGCCCTGAAGTTTGTAAACGTCTACCTAATTTTATAAAGAAAAAACCCTGATTTCATACAGTACAATGTTAGTGGAGAAATGAATGTAAGTCCAGATTACTTCTAAATGCCTAACTACAAAAAGTTGTAAAATGCTCAAATCTTTATAGTTGCATGAGATTTAGCTATAGCTCCCTCATGACTTTAATAAATGAGATTCAGCTCTGGAAGTTGTACATAGGTCACCTGGTAAAACTCGATGTGGCTTTGAATACAAGAAGTCTTCCCATGGCTTTTAATAAATGACACTGACTACGTGAACTATTTTTAGGTCAAACCTTTTCTAGGATTAATTAAATCATTAAGCAGTTCAGTGGTGAAGTTTATCCTTGGGTCAAGGGTTGCCACTGAATGTTTTTTCCCCCTTGAGTGTCGTGATTATGTTAAGCATTTATAATGGAATTGCAGTTTTCTCCTTAATCTCTTTTCTGCTGTAAACAGCATAGAAATGCAAGATGCAGGAAGAAAAGGACCAGCTGACAGACAGGCAAATTAATCCTTCTTAGTGAGCTTCCAGTTTGCAGGAAAGCTGGTCTTTTTTCTGAACTCACTGCAATTTGTGTTAGGTGTGTGAATAGCTTTCAGAACTGTCATTGGCATGGAAATATATTTGACCACTAATTAGAAAACTGACAATCTTAGCCCACTAGCCAATGAGAATGAAATGTAAAAGAATAGTAATAAATACTGAGTTTTGTTTGATAACTACGAGAGTCATCTATATAGAAGACTTGTAGAGTCCTCTTAATGGCTTATCTTCAGAGTCTTAAGTTTATGTTTTGTATTCAATAAAAATGTCAGCTAGAAGCAGTCAGCATCTGAAGTTTTTAATCGTACTTTTGATTGAGAGAATTTATTTTAAAGAGCCTCTTTGTATTATTTTGGACATTGCAGGCAAAGAAAAAATACTAAGCAAACTTCCTTTGGTTTTTATACATAAATCTTTCTATAGATGTTCTGTATTGCGTTGTGTGGTTGCTCAGAGGGAAGAAATGCTACTTAGAGTATTCCATCTAATTCATAGCATCTGTCACTATGTTCTCTGTGCAAAGGGTGGCTTGCTATTTAAGTTTGTTTATTCATTGTAAGGCTGTTGCTTTGTAAAGGAAGTTGTCATTAGGCTAAGCATGTCTGGAAAGTATGCAAGTCCTCAAGTCTTCTAATCCAGTGACTACAAAGTAGTTAAAGCTTCAAAGAAAAGGAATGACAGGATTTTGCTGCACTGAAGGAAGGTGCATTGTTTGTTAATCCTGCTTTTAATTGTTACTCATACTGCAGACTGCTGCAGCATTCAGGACAAACAACAATTTAACTTAAATGATTGTCTTTCCTCTTGGTTTTGTTTAAACGTGTAAGTAGTTTGAAGCGAAATGTCACTTACTAGCTTTTTGCATTTACTTTTTCCAAGCCTTTGCCATGCACCAATATTCACTTGCAAATACCCTTCTAGATAGTTTTTCTAATGTTCTCCACGGACTTGACTCACAACCAACCTTTTTCTCTTTACATCTGTTTGTCCTCCTCAGCTAGTTTGGGAAAGGAATTCCACTTTCTTTTCCAAGTGATGCTGGCCAGTGATCTTTTTTGAAACTGAAAATGGCCATATGTGACTTTTCTGGTGGCAGTAAAAGACGCTTTTCAAAGTGTCAGTCAGGGCAATCCCTTAGCTATAGAGTATGACTTTGCCTCTTAACTGGCAGTGGACAAAAGCTTTCATTTAAGAATACAAATCTGCATTGTAATATCAGTGAAAACAAGAAATCACAGTAGAAATGCATTTCACTAATGATATGCTGTTATTGTGATGGGGGTAAGTAGATGTATTCCGCCTACCTTAGGCTTAGCTAGCTCACAGGGTGGTAGCACTGGTCTTGAGCAATTTGCAAAGCCTGTTGAAGAAGCAGTGTGGGTATTATATAGACAGTTCCGTGCTTCTGAGCTAGTTTAAAATTAGCTTGTGTGTATCTGCGTGAGCTGTTGTGCACGTGCATCGTACCAACAGTGTGCACTGATTCATGAAACAAAGGGGCTATGCTGCTGTCTGCTGATTGAATTAGTCTTCACTTATATTGATGCTTTCTGGTTTTGCTCTATAAACTGTCCCAATGCATCCCTGTCTGTGATGGTGAAGAAGTGTGGTATACAATAGCTGATGGAAGAGGAAAGATATCATGATGTTACTGATTCAGCAGAAGGTATTTGAAGAATGAGTGCTGTCTTATGTACCTGTTTCCTCTGAGTCCAGAGCAGAGTTGACTGACATGCCCTAAAGGTTGTGTGGTTGTGAGGGTGCAGTTTCACAGGCACCTGAAGCTCCTTGTTTATTTAGTTAAATCAGCAAGCTGACTCTGCTGGAAGGTAATTGTAGGGAAAAAGGAGTCTGCAGGAGTGAAAGACAGTGTGGGCAGAGGTGAACAGAGAATTAGCACAATGAAAAGAGATAAGATGTTTTCTTTTTCCACTATATTGATTTTGCTGGAGCAACAGGAAGATGTTTTGTATGTTTTGTGAGGGTACTGCTTGCAGGAACAGCAAAGTGAAACCAATGGGGAACTGTTCCAGAGCAGAGTTTGGCCTGTGTCTAGCTGTAAAGTGTGAGTAGTCCAATCAGGAAATGAGATTGGGTCCCCATAGGTATCTTGTCAGTGAGCTCTCCATCGATTTCACCTGGAAGATGTGTCCAAGTACCTCATAGATTTGATACTTCCACATCAGGTGATCTGAACTTGTAAAGAGAAACAACAAACACACATTCGATATTCTTTCTTGAATGAAAAATCCCCATGTGTATATTGTCATATCTATGAAACCTCTACTGAGCTTAGATTTCTGTCTCCTAATTGCTCTGTTTGGACACATCCTTTTATAGGAGCAGCATAAACATTTAATTCTGTAACTCTACGTTATTGCCTCTTGTCCTTGTCAACACTGCTCTAGGCTGTTCATTTAACAGTTCGTCTGGTAAGTATTATTTCAAGAAGAAGCAGCTTCTATAAATGATTTTCCTTGCTTTTGGTAGTTTAATGCCTTAACATTATTTTTTCTGTGGTATTGTGTATGGAAGTAGAATGACTTGACTGGTCGTATAAAGAGAGGCTAAATTCTGTTAGAGTTCTCCTAAAATTGTGAAGTTTTGTTTTTCAAAATAACATACACAACTGTCTAGTTGAATCATAAATCAAACTATCAATGGACTGATTCTTTATCAAAGTAATAATGCAGTCACGTATTCAATTGTAGAGTAGGTAGAGGATAGAACACATACAGCAAAAGACAGGAAGAATTTTATCCCTTTTTCTTTAGGAAAAAAAATATAAAAACTATAGTTGTAAATAATAAATTTGATTTCTATTAGTCAGAAACACTCTTTCCTTCTATATCAGATGAACTGTAAACAAAAATAAGTTAATTGTATGTAAGTCTAGAAGAGGAATCACAGAACTCTACCCAATGCAAACTAATGAGACTGGCAGGGTCCTGCACAAATGGGGGAGCTTTCTTTCCTACAACAGAATAGATAGATCTCATACCTCTAACCTGGATATAAAGGAGACACAAAAGATTTTTTTGATGAACAAAGTTTTGGGCAGAGATAACCAACACAGAAAAATCTTACGAGCAAGTTAACTCAGCACAGCTCAGGCATTTGAGCTGTGTTTTATAGCAAAGTCTTCGAATTACTCCTTATGTACAGTTCTATTTGTAAGACCTTAATCTTTCATTTCTAAGGCCCTTAACAAGCTGTAACTGTTGTACTTTTTCTTCTTGCACATGGCCGGGCATCATCCATATCTAAAAGTACTGTTAAAAGAAGTTAACCTCCTTCCCCCTCCCCAGTTCTTCATGATTTCCTTCCTGTGGGATGTTACCACCTTCCAACTTTCCTGTCAGAGCAGTGGGTGGACATTCAGCAACCTGTTTCAGGATACGTCAGCAAAATCCTGCAGCTCACTCAGTCTAAGGTAACCCAGTTGATGTTGAGTTCGATGGATCAGAGGTCTCTCACATGAGCAGTTCTGCCAGTAGGCCAGAGGAGGCTGTAACTTCTGCAGTGCTGTCACCAAGCTGGGGTTTAGCAGGGAGGTCACCTATTTCACTAGCTCACTTAGAGCTGGTAGCCTTTGGCAAGAGAGTTTTGCTGAGCAGGTGGGAGGAGGATGGGAATAGTAGTAGTGGTAGTAGCATCTTCCAACAGCAGAATGAGTGGATTTCCATTTAGCTCACAGAGTGGTTCTCTGTCACACACTTTCCTAGTTTCTTCCTTCAGGCTTCATAGGAGCCTCCCATAAAAACGTGCAAAACTAATCGTTATCCTTCCTTGTTGTGATGTGTCTGGAAATCTCTCATTTAAAGGTTAGGCTAATTGTGTGTTATCGTGCTGGTCACTATTGTCTTTTTCTCTGTATACTTTGTCTTAAATGTGTCTCATATTGCAAGCTGTTTAATACAGTTTAATACATCTTTGACTAACCCTGGTCAATGCCTGGATTTCCAGTAAGGTACAGGTATATAAAGAAATTATTATCTGTTACTGGTACAGTAAGTCGATGTGAGAGCGCTATGATAAAACTAGTTGTCTGTGGGATCACCAGGGCTGGCAGAAGGGACAGGAGGTCTGAGTCACAGCAGTGCCACCTTAGATCAGAAGAAGGTGTTGTGGGACCTCACTGGTTTGTTCTTTTGGATAAGAATAAATGTAGAATAAACAAAGGTCTGATACGAGAAGCTTAAGACGTCTATGAAGGAAAAAGCCAAGAAGGACAGTTCTAGAAACGTTTGTCTGGATTTGCATGAGAAGTTACTCTTGTGAGTATATCAAAACTTTTGCTGAATAGAGCAAGATCAGAAAATGAAAAAAAAAGGAACAGCCCAGGACTACGAGAGCTGAGTGACTTTAAAATAGGTTCTGTAAATCTCTTGTATGAACTGATAATAAACAAAACTGCTTGAAAGCTTAAGAGGCCCCAGCGATGTATAAAATTTTCTGCATAGTTGATCATAGCACAGTTTTAGCAAGAAGTTCTACGATATAAAGAGAATGCCAAGATTTCATAGTGTTTAAACTGAGAGTGCGCGTATTTTGGGAGGTAAGTTAACAAATGGTTTTACTGTGGTTGTTTCTAGTTTAGAAAAGTGACACGGTAGAATTGTGTTACAGAAAAAACCCCAGCGATACTAGAGCTAATAACGTGGCAGCAGTGTTCCTGTAGATAGTAAACTTTATCTCTTCTTAAAAAAAGAAAAGCATGAAAGGTGGATGAAGGCTATGGCAACAGATTTTAGATAGATAACCCAAATATAATACCGCATACTTTTTTAATTTCAGGCAGTGACAATTCTGTTCTGATTCTAAATGTACGTTAGTTTTCACATTTTGCTGATATAATAGAGAAGCATTTTTCTTTATGAAAAGTTGCCTTGAGGTGCATCTACCCTGAGGTGTAATTGTCAAGTAATGCAAAACTACCCAAACTGTATATCAGAGAGCTGACTGGACAAAAACTAACCCTGCAAAATCCAGCCAAGTGCTGGCTAGGCTGCCTGAATTAGCTTACCTCCTGTCCCCAGGAGCACCGGCACTGGTGCAGGAAGAGGGCAGGCTGGGTGGCTGGAGGGCTAGGAGGACAAGTGCATGGCAGCCCTAGCACAGAGTAGCTTAAATTGCCATGGGACTATAGTCTTGGAGATAGAAAATGTGATATGCAGAAATATTAACATAATTGCGTGGGCTAGAAATTTTAGAGACACTTTCACAATATCATTATAACTGATGGCTGTCTAAGATTTGGATTCTGCAGAGCTGAGCCAAACCTGTGCAGTTTAAATAAGAAAAATCTCACCTGCCTCGAAAGTCAAGTCTGCAAACAAGTGTTTCATTAGTTGTCAGGTAGTTATTCTCACCACAAATAGTCTTTGTAATTTCTCTTTGTGTTTGAGCAGTTGAATCTCCAGCAGTTGTTGCTTAAGCTGAATTTTAGGATTCCAGTGAGTTTTGTATTGCATTGTACTAGGTAAGAATTAATGATATTTCAAAATTAGATATGTTAATAAAACAAGGGAGGGTTTTTTTGTACAATAAACAATGAAATGGACAAAAGCAGAGTTTTGCAAAGGTTCTAAAGATCTATCAAAGCTTTCAGTGTCCTATTTGAATATTTGACTATTCTCAGTTGAAAATAACAAGGATCTTGTAGCATCTAGCCATAATTATAAAACTTTCTGTTGAGAAATACAAATCATGCTTCTTTAGAACAGCCATGAAATATTTTTTTCACAAAGTTGAAAAGAAAAAAAGGGGAGGAGGCTATGACAGAGAAACCAGGGAATTATGTTCATATAAGAAATTCCTTTACTGGGGAATGGGAAATAAAAATCATTTGTGGTACCCTAGCAACTCAACAGCTGAAGAGTGAGCTTAAACGTTAAAAATTATTTTAAAAATTGTAGTTATAGTGGTAGTTAATGATGACTCCTTTCATGATAGACCAGAATCCCTTACAAAGGGGAAAGTGGTATTATGTAGGTAAAATTACAAGTTTGAACAGGATCTGAACCAAACCTACATGAGGCAAATATATCTGCTGTTGTTTTAATTTTAAAAATAACTGTGCTTCCTAGCTCTGCCTGGAAGCAATTTAATGCAACAAATTGATTTTTTTTTTTTTTTAAGTATTTCCAGCCAGACCAGAAGCAGTAGTTAATAAATATTTTGAGAGGGTGAGTCTGTTCTTTATGCTTGATTTTGCAAACTCAGTGAATTTGGATATTAATATCTGAAATTGTAGATAGTAATTCAACCTGTTTTTCTAAAGCTGATCTCACATTTATCTTGTTGTCTCTGTGTCAGTGTAGAAATTGCATTCAGAAATCTGTTCCCCAACAGAGGTAACAGAGAATCTGTTACAAAGTTGATGATACCGTGGTTTTCAAAGCAACAAGAAAAAAACCCCTCAAACGCATTTCTTTCAAATTTTATGTCTAGAGAGCTTTTGGATAATGTTGCTCTTGAGAAAAATATGCATATTTTTGTTAATGTGTTATTTAAGAACATACCAAGTGTAGAAAATGCTTTGAAGAGGATCCTGCCAGTCAAAGGCAAGAGCATGTAGAGTTAGGAAAGGCAGATTTCAGAAGTTATCCTGGTTTGTAATCCAAAGGCCAAATTTAAAGCTAGGAGCAGTTTTGATTCTGGAAGTTAAGGAGGATGTGTTTACACAGGAAAGGACTGCAAAAAGCAAAGGTGTCAATTTACAGCACATTTTCAAAATTACAAAAAGTGGAAAATGTTACCTCACATTTACTGAACTCTTACTGTGTCCGCAGAGGTAGTTATTAGAAAGTACTTGTTCAGTGTGAAACCACAGAATAAACTAGATGTAGTAACTTCTTCCTGCAGACAAGTCTTTAGTGATCAGTGAAATACTTGAAATGTCATCTTTGTGCTGGCTATTGGCATGTGATTTATTGTTTCTAGAAATAAACAGAGAAAAATCAAATGTCAGTACTGTGGTGTTAGGCTCTGTAGAAATTCTTCAGGTGTCTTTACGTCTGTTATATTTTCTAGGAAGCACAACATCTTCTGCAACCACAGTATGATTGGGGGAAAAAGGGATCAGAAAGGACGCTGAGAGGTCGGGTTACCTGTTCTTCAAGGCAGAGTCACCTGTAGCTGGCATAACCTATTCTCAAGAGGTGGCAGGAACAGAGGTTCAGTGACTTCCACAGGCAAACGTGCAGGCTTAGTGCTTGCTTACGCTTGGTTCTGATTTAAGTGCATTACTTTCTCTTACAGTTTATTCCTCTACCCCTTGTAGTTGTACTTTATTTATTATTATTTTTTTTTTACTTCTGAAACAGTTCCTCAAACTTTGAAACAAACACTTTTAAAAAATTATCTTGTTTCCTTGTAGACATTTCTCCTTGGACACCCCCTCCTGTTTCCATAGCCTTTCCCCTTACATCATGCATTCTGAATCTCATGGTTGTGCTCATTCCTCCCCACTGGACTTGCTCCAAAACATCTTTCTTGAAGTGCACTAACCAAAACTGGTGTATTCCAGCTCAGGATGCACCAGCACTGGCTAAAGAAAGAGGATTCTTTCCTATATTTACTGGATGACGTTGTTTTTATTTCCCAGAGTGATGTCTGACTGTTTTGTGGCAGGATGGCATTGCTGAAGTTCTGATCTACTCCAGATCTTTCATGCAGAATTGTTGCCAAGTCCCTGCTTGGTACCAGTGCAATGGTTTAAGCACAAAACCTTCTGCCTGTCTTCACTCAGTTGTGCATCTTAATTCCCACTTGCTCCGTACCATTTTTTTCTGACATTTTAATTCATTTGCTAAGATCAGAATATTGGCAACACCTAACACCTTGGTGTTGCCTGTGGACTTCAGCAAGGGAAGTATCCATAGCACTGAAACTTGTGAAACTCCATCGTGTCAGTTAACCACTGAGAGTTAACTCTCATTATGGTTTTCCAATGAATTGGTATTTGCCTTTATGTAATTTTTTCATATTTCACCTATGAGAATGTGAAGTGGGACAGTTCTCCCCCAGACTAATTGCTGGCGCCTCAGCTTCATGCTATCATTCAGTGAAGGATAGGAGCTGTCGTATTACAGTCCTTGGGAGCTAAACTTCCCTCAGCAGAAACTCTTGTAATATGTCTGCGTCTCTGCTTCTGTGGTTTCTTCTTAAATAACTTGCCTTTCTGTAACTTGCCTTTCTGTAACTCTGGTAAGGCATGTTGTCATACTGTACCAGAGAATGAGATTTATCAGTTTGAAAGGCAGAGTTTAGACCTGACTATTTTCAAAGATTCAGTTGTTTTTTTTTTTCTTTCTGAGTTCAGACAAAGTTCATAGAAAACTTCTAGAAATGACAGTTTCTCTCTTAATATCATGTCTGCATCAATTTAATGGATTAAATTTGTATCCTTTAATCTCATACTGGTTAACGTGTTCCTGTTTCTTTTGCTCTTTAAGATCCCGTATTGTGTGAGTAGTTGTATGTTGCCAGACCAAGGCAATTAACTAAAAGTACTGTACATTTGGGAGCATATGATATAATTTCAGTTTTGAGCATTAATATTCATCTGAAATAAGTTATGGGTTTAGAATTTTAGAAATGCTGTGAGAATAAATTTGTGCACTTGTCATTTTCTCTACAGGATTGTCTTCAGTTCTGGTAACTCCCATCATCCCATCCTCTTCGTTTTACTTTTCTGTTCCTATGATTTTATTTTTTTCCCTACAGCTTATTTTGTTCTGACACTTGGGTTTTTTCCGTTTTTTTTTCTTTCTTTTTTTCTGACTAATTCTTTGCCTATTACCTAGCATGTTAGATCTTAGGAATTCACAGATATGCTGTGGTTGCCTGCCAATGGTAGGAAGTACTTCAAAGTGATCCACAAGTGGCTGTTTCTAGCTGGCTGGAAAAAAAATGCCTGAACATCAGGTAGGAAAAATACCTCCAAAGAGAGGGTTTCTGTGACTAACTGAGCTATTAGCATGCTCCTTCATTAACTGATGTTGCCTGAGAAACTGCTGGTAGCAGCATTTGTCTTTTTTTTGCATGGGATGGAATAGTAAAGACAGGAAAGGGTGAGATGGGGAGCCCAGGTCTGACGAGGTGGGAGTGAGCTGGGGTGGGTGGGCTTGTCTGAACAGAGGAGGTGGGCTGTGATCCAGTTTATGAGGAGAATAAATGTCTGTGAGGTGTGGAAATGGGGTTAGGGTTGTGAGACTGTGTGATAGGAAGTATAGGGGAGGTTAACATGCTCATCAGTGCAGACTGGAAGAGAACTAGAAACTTGTACTGCTGCCCTGCCAACATGGCTGGTGTTACAGGTACTGAACATAGCACTGTGCTGTGCTTGGGAAAGTCCTGCCTTATACTCTGGTTACTTTTTTCTTCTTCAGAACATATAATGTAAGCAATGGCCGTGTCTTTCACCATGGGTTGTATAGCAAGTTTTACTTACGAAAAAGAAGGGAGGTGAAGTTGTGTCTGCTGCAGTGGTTGGATATTTCAAATACCTTGCCCAATTTGAAACACTCAAAGTGGATAGAGCCATGAAGGGAAGTCATTGCCAATTTTACTGTCTACAGGTCCTGTCATTCTGAGAGCCATAATAGTGTAGAAAGAATAGTGGACTCCGCTTATTTAGGAAAATACATACGCTTTTTTTCCTTCAGGTCAAAAACATAGTTATGAAATAGTGAAAATTATGACCTCCTTTATCTTTGCTCATGTCTGATGTATGCAACCCCTTTGTGGGGTTCATTTGGTTTTTTTCTCTGTACTGTTCTCCCTAGTGTGTTTGGGTTTTTTTCCTTTTTTTCCTTTTTTTTTCCTCCTTTGAACTGATGAAACCACTCTCTTTGGTAGTTCTGAGTCAGTTAGGTCAGTCCTGGGCTTTTCTGTGCAGAGACTGCCAAGTTTTTCTAAAATATGTGGTGGTTTAGGGATTTGGATGAATGTCCAAAAGGGACCAAGACTTGAGACCTCCAAATGTCTTTAATTTAAAACCATAATTTGGAAAGGATCCTTCCTGAGTCCCAAGAGAAAAAAGCCAATACTTTCATTTATACTGTTAGTCATCATTCTCTCCACCATCAGGGTTCCCCCTCCCTTCTGAAAAGGCTACAGTTTGTTTTGCTGCTTTAACAAAAATGAGTTTAGTTGATTTAATGTTCTGTTCTGTGATGAAGTGTCTTACCTAGGTCATCGTTTAGCTGTTAACAAGATATTTATGAAGTGGTAAGAATTCTCTGCTCTGTGGTGAATTTAATCTCTGGAGTGGGGCAAAATGCTATTTAACTAGCAAATAAAGTAGTTCAGCTTCAAATTATATGTTGAAGTTAAATGCAACAATTTTAATCTTTTAGTAACCCTCTAAATAAGTAGAGTATCTGGAACTGCTCAAAACTTACATAATTTGACCTCTACAATAGGAAAAGCATTTCAGATAGATTAATATTACAAGTAGCTATCCAAGGAAGGAAAATTTTGGATTTAGAAACCAAGTTAAATTCATACTTTTATTCTATGTACAGACTGTAAAATATAGCTGAAGACTAAGAACCTGTTCCTGAGGTCATTTTTTCAGTACTCAAGACTCATTTGACTGACTTATCAAATACTGTGCTAAATCCTTGTAAGTATTTGAAGCTGGCATTTGTGATACTCGCTTGGTAGTGTGTTGTCTGTCATGTAACAACAGTGTTATCCACAGATGTTTCCTTCATTTTTGCATAGATTTATTGGTGTTTAGCATGATCACAACTGTAGTAGTTAAGACCCAAGCACTAGAAGCCTTCATGTTCTAGGTGTACCCCAGACATACAATGCAAATACAGTTGCTTTTAAAGGAATTCTGTATGAACCACTGCTTCACCATCAAAAGTTTTGGAAACAACATTGTTTAGGATTTCAGTTGCATCTATGAACCAGTAGTGGTTTTTCTCTGTTTCTCTCACATGTACTAAAAAAATTGTATGTGAGCCCTTTCTCTCCCCAGTTGTCTATCAGCAGACTTTATCAGGCATGATTAGTGATTTATTGAATTTTGCGATAACTAATAGACTAATACTTACATGGTAAGTAAGTAATTAGTGAACTACATCACTAATTCATTGGCCATGTTTAATTAGCTCTAGAGTGCCAGCTCAGCTCTGCAGAAATCATTTTTATTGGATTCTCAGAGGCTCCATTTTACTCGAACTTCAGTTAACTGAACAGCCATTTCTGTGGAATCCCTATTTCTGTCTTGCTCTAGGGAGGCAGACCTTTGTGTAGTGTAGAATAGTTGCTTTGGTCTCCATTCTCATTTTATATTTTCACTTGTATGATTATAGCTCTGACTGAAAAGAAATCTTCAGGAAGATTTGTCTTCCTGACTCTAATGTGTGTTTTTGCATTAAGATCATTTCTAGTTCACTGTACAGTTTTTTTGATCTGGCAAACAGTATGAGTGAATGCTAACCATCTAAGGCCAAGCTTGCCTGTGTCTCCACGAGACTGGACCGTGAAGGAGGTATGTGAAGCATGGGTTGTTCAGAACTAAGATCCTACAGGACTATTTTTTGTAAAAAAGACGACTGTTTCGTCATTCCCTGCCCCCCCTGCCCCCAGTAGCCATCTGCTGAGATGAACTGTAGAAGACCTGCTTTCATAAACACATTTTGCATTTGATTTTGCTTGTAAACCAGTTATCTTATATGATTAACACTCTCCTAAATGTATTGCTCATAATTAGCGCCACAAATAAAACAGTTTTGACAGTGGCTTGCAAAGTTCATGCACGCATACAGATCATGTGACAAATCAGAGGCCTGTGTCTATATGGGAATCAGCAATTAATAAAACAATGCTGTGTAAGACTGGAATAGACTGGGACAGACATTCAACTGTCTCTCATGTAATGGCATTCTGAATTGCATGAGAAGCAGTGCTGTTCTGGAGGCAGTGTCTACCTCTAGTATAAGACAGACAGTGAGAGTTTATTAATTAAGTTAATTTGTACTTCTGTGAAGGTAATAACGAGTTTTTAACTTTGTAAGAAACCAGATTCTCGCAGTGAACATACAACAATTTTTTTACCTGAATAGAAGACGTATAAAAAGTCAGGCCTGCATGATTATAGTATAATTTTATAAAATTGAAACTGAAAAGCATTTCACTTCCCAGATATGAATTTTTGTGTTACTTCTGTGACCATTAGTGTTCAACATCTAAAACAGAGCAGGGAGTTGCAATTCACTGACACAGTTGTAGGTGTTAGTGATATCTTGTTTTGTAGAGCCAGTAACACCTCCCGAAGCTCCTGTTGCAAAGTGAAAGAACTTTATAAATGCTAATTAATTTTCAGATTGCATGAGAAAGTGAGATGGACTTGTTAATCTTATAAATGAGGAAGCTAAGGCAGAAGGGAGTTATGTGAAGTGTGCTGAGAGCAGAGAGGTTTTTGTGTGAGCAAGTGTTTCTGTATGGTTTGTCCATGAACATGTGGCACCAGGCATGATTGTGCATATACGTGGTGTGATGTTTAATGGAGAACTTGGTAAAATTCTAAGAAGAAAAAATAACAGATCAAAATGCTAAAATAAAAACCCTATATGAGAAATTCCTATGGTTGATTTAGATTCAGTTAGAAGTAAAGCCACTAGCTTGCTTACATTTTTATCCAAGGAAACATGAAATTTAAGCTCTTCTTACTGCATGTAAATGTCTCGGCATATATGTACCCTACAGCATTCAAGTAGCTTTGGCCTACTACTGTGGTTCATTCTTAATGATTACTGGTTAAAAAAAGGGGACAGACAACACAGAATAAATGGCAAAAACTTACAGTATTTCTAGAGCAGTATCATGAACAAGTTAATACCAACCAGAATTGTAGAGACATATAAAAGTCTGTTGTCAGGTCAAAACAGAAAGCATAGGAGAAAAATAGGCATATCATAACTAGAAAGAAACTTAACAATTGTTCTAAAATGACTGAGTCTAAGATCTTCTCTTGTTAAAACAGATTTATTAGAAAATAGGAAAATGTGCATGTACAGTTGGAGAATAATTGAATCATAGAATCATTGTAACTTACAGTTGTAGTGTATGTTTGGAGAAAATTAGTATTTTTGAAACCAATATATGTAGTGATTAGAACATTCCTGAGATAGTTTCTTAAAATAATTTGGGGAACAGGAAAAAGCAAATTTGGCAAGGCTTTTTTTTTTTTTTAAATGGCAATTCCAGCTTCCATCTTCACAAAGTACTTGACCTACTTGATTCCCGTTGGTCATTATTTCTGTATGCCATCCTTCACTCGGTAAATAGGAAGCTTTTAAAGTCCTTCTGTGGAGGACAGACTTTCAGGCTTGGGAGAAAGTTGAAATTTTTATGGGAAGAGGAGCAGGGATTTGGTCTGAAAGAGGAGACTGAGTGGTAGAGAGCTTTGTTGGGACCAGAAAGCTAAAGTGTTACCCAGGCACTCATCCTGCTGCTGTCGAAAGGAAGAAGCAGCTGCACCAGGAGTTTAGAGAAGTAGCTTTCACAGATCTGTAGGGTGGCTGTGAAGATAGTGGCTTGCCTTGAAGAGCGAGCTTGCACACAATAAGGGCGTGTAATTTTTTTTTTTTTTTTTTAATTTACAGGAGGAAGTGCATACTAAGAAACATGCACTTCTTTAAAGGAAGTGGGAGGACAGTTCCTTTTCTCCAAGTGGGATTTTGCATACTGCTGACTACAGGAGGAATGCCATACACTAAAAAGGCATTTTGTCTGCAGTTCTTGTTTTTCTCTCATCCTTTATTCTGTTCATATGATTGCAGAATGTAGAGGCTGATGCTGGCTACAGGGTAATACTACAAAAAGTGTAATGCCTGTCTTCAGCTGTTGTAAGTTGGGATGATTCTATTACAGTCAAGTCACACTGAGGATTTTAATAAACATTCAAACAAAGATTAAATTTGAGGTCTCTTAGATTTCACAGATGATGTTTCTAGCTCCTGAAGATGTTTTAGATTAGAAAGTCTGTGTTCAAGCAAACTGGCCTACCCTTGGAGCACTATAGATGTTGTAAATAACAACATTCCTCTGGCCACTGATCAAGATACAGGAACTGATTTAATCTTGGACTTTTGTATGTCTTTGCAATTGCTTATTACTGGATTTCAAAATACCTGTTTTTTGACTTTCCATTAATGTTTAGTTAAGAGATGCCTGAATGCTCTTGTTTGGATTACTTGATTACAGTTTATAACCATTCATTATTTGCTTTGTTTTTTCTAAGTGTAGATCAGAAAGATGGGGTATTTTAGATTGCTAACAGGATAGAGGTTCTTTTTGACACTAAAGGCAAAGTGGTTAAAATGAAAGATAATTTAAAAATTTGGCTTTGTGCCTCTAATTTGTGCTATCCTGGTAGATATGCTAATAAATGTGCAGATATTCACATGCATAGAAAGAAGTGCAGGCTGCTCTGAAGTTTGATAGTTTTCATTTGCCTAAATGGCTATTTTTCTGGCTTAGTTTAGTAGTGTATTGTTCTATACCTCTTGTTCTCAGGTTCACTCATCAGTATGAGGCTTGTGGAGACAAAATTTAAACCTAGATCTTGGTTTTGCTTTTTATCTTACTGGAGCAAGTATCATAGGAAATTTCTGTCTTGAGTCTGCCTTAATTTACAGCAGTTTGCTTATGTTCAGGTTTATCTCTGTGTTTTTACTGGGGGAAGTCTTTCTGAGAGCACTGGAGTGCTCAAATGCAGAGCCTGGCCAGTGGCCATGTGTGGAGTTATTCTTGACGGGCTGGATTTACAGCAGTGGTCAACCTGAAGAGGCAGATGTTCAGCTGTGAGATGAACTGTTGACCAAATCTAATAGTGAAAGGAATGACAAAAAGTTAAAACAATAGAGCATTAGTTAGGCTAGACACTGAACAGACAAATGAAGTGGAAATATGCGCCATCTGGGATAATTAGGGTTGGAAGGGACCTCAGTTCCTCATGGAGTCCAGGCCCTGCTCAGAGCATGGCTAACAATATTAAATGTTAAATATTCTTTTGAGCTTTATTTCAGAGATACCCTTTCCTAGACACCCTTTCTTACCAAGTACCCACCCACAGTTATGACTGACAGCAGAAATAACTTCTGATTTCTGGAGGCTTAAAGAAAGCCTGACTTCTAAGACAGTCTGTTAACCTTGCCTTTTCCCACAGCTTCTTGGATTTTTAGAAGAAAATAACTGAAATACTGAAATAAACTGGTTTTCACCTGTCTTTTGTTTTTAGAGCCTTGGGATATTACAGCTTTTCTGTCAGCCTTGGACATCTTCCCCTATGACTACTCTGCCTTTTAATTTAAACACCCAAAGAAAAAACAGATTTCACTAAAGCATTGTTCATTTCTTTTGGCAGTTCTGCTTTACAGTGTTTTTCATCTTTCCTTTTTTCTGGCCTTTCAAGAATCATAATTTTGAATTCAAAAAAAGTATGAGTCAACCTTCTGCCTGTAATGCTTGATTTCATGTGAACTGACTTGACAGCCTAAGGTTGCCATCAACACTTTAATTTCTCTCTATGCATAACAGGAACGATACTCTGAGTCAGTGGGGAGTTGAGCATCCTCATTGTTTAATGCTTTGGAGATGAGGTTATGTAGCTGTAATTACTGATAATACCTGACTTAAGCCCTTTCCCTTTAACAGGCAACATATCCTTTTGTGACTTCTTTTATTTGCATTGTATACTTTAACTACCTTTCAGAAAGAGTTGTTAAAGCGTTGTCTAGCCTCAGGAACTCTTGTTCTGTTTAAACCACTCCTCTTCCTAATTGCCCTAGACCTGTAGGATCTGAGCTGCCATTATATTTGCCTAATGTAATTTAGGCAAATGTCTTCCTAGCTCATCTGTTTCTTTGAAAGGTTGACAAATTTGATAATGGTTTCAGGTGTATTACTCTAGTTCTCAACATTTCATAGGAGGTTTTTCTCTCCCTTTTTTCTGTTATCAGCAGACAGTGATTAAAGTCGTGCAGTTCAGAGTGTAAGAACAAAAGGGAAAAACTAGTTCTCTGTGTTCCAGGAAACACGAGCTGTTGTAATTCGTGTTGCATTTTGCAAATTTGGGAAACTTTTACGCCTGTAACTTGGATGTTTAAAATTACTTGTTAAATTTAAGTGACTCAATTTGCAGAATTACAGAGTATCTGCAGCTTTCATTCGAAAAAGAAGATGCTTTTGAAATTTTTAAGTATTCTTTATGGCTTTCTCTCTCATCGTGACACACCATATACAAGAAGAATACTTTTGGTAGAGGAATCTACCTGGCATAGAAGTCAGCATTCATATTCTCCCATCAGAAAAATGGCTCAGTTCCAATACACCATTGTAACTGGGGCAAGCATCTAAATTAAAGACTAAATAAATTATCTTTTTTGGTTTTTTTTCTGGTATAATACAGTGTCACTCTTTTGATATTGATTTTGCAAGAAGTTTTAGGCCCAGGATTTTAGCCCTGAATATTCAGACTGACTTGGAAACCTGTCTTGCTGATTCTTGGCCAGTTAATAGTTCCAAGTGGATGCAATTTAATAACCCTTGTGCTGTTTTGATTTGCCTCCCACACCATCTGGTCTATGTCTCTCTCCTGCTCTTTTTTTTTCTTTCTTAAAGGATAGTATTTTTTCAATAATTTAAACTTTCAAGCATGTCATCTAAAAATGCAGCTTGCTCTGACATTTCCATGTGCAATGTGTTTTTTGAGAAAGAAGGCTTTCTGTATGCAGAGGAAAAAGAACATGAACAGGAACCTGTGGACAAGTTGGAATGGCAGGAATGTGTGCAGAGTAAAGATGTCTGTTTCTTCACACTGTAATATTATTTAAGCACATTTCAAAAGTAAAATTATTTCATGGCTCTGAGGTCTCCTGGATGGCTCCCTGTGTTTCTCTGCTGGCCTCCACAACAAGTTCAATTACTGGAGAGTGGCAAGAGATGTTTTAGAAGTCCAAAATTGCTCAGCCTTTGCTGAGATGGAAGTTAAGTGCTACAAATGAAGCTTGTGGTCTCTTAACTGGCCTTATTTATAGTTGATTTAGTAATGATAACCTAGAGTAATGCTGCTTGAGTTTAGCTCTGTTTATCATGACGTTTAGAAAATGCTGAGTGAAAAGCTTGTTCATGTTGTGTGAAGGCACAAATTCTTGACAACCTTGTTTTAAATTTTGGAGGATTGTTTGCCTGCATAACATAAAGATGTTTGTCCTTAAGTCTTTCCGTATGTTTGAAATATGTTGCTTTAGCTGGCGTTCAGGTTATTTCTGATTTATGCCTGTTTTTTGCTGCACTGAGGTCTACGCTACGTAAACCAGGAAGGTTGAGGAGGTCAGCTGCGAGATGATTTTGTTCTGCCCGGTGCTGTGGGTGTTGCCCGGGGCTAGCTGCTGGTGAAGCAGCAGGTGAATTGCACCTACTGTGGTAGCAGGTGGCCCTGCACTGACACCAGTAAGCTGTCATGCGAAGAGAGAAGGGAGAGCTGAAGGTGTCCATCCCAGTTTTGGCTGGGTTTGACTTGCTGTCCTCGCAGCAATTCCTCCACACCTTCAGTCCAAATTGCACCCTTCCTGGAAAAGGCGAGGGCAGTGCCTGGCTCCCACGGGGGGTGCACGCAGCCTGGCGGCTGATGGTGCCTGCCCGTACAGGCGGCTCGTTCCACTGCTAAGGGACGCGAGCCGTGGTGGGCCCAGGTGGCCTGTGAGGTGCTGGCTCCTGCTGCCTTGAGGATTTCACCAGCCTGTTGGCCTGGTCATCCTGGCGGGTGCCTTCTGGGCACCTCCTTGCCTCACCTTCAGGCCTGTGTTTTGAGACTGCGGCACACGCTCTTGTTTTGTACCTGCAAGCCTTGCTCCTCTCCCTTTCCCTCTCCGGGGAGGAGCTGGCTGTCTTGCAGCAAGACGCCCCCCACCCCCTCGTCGGGTACATTGATATTCATGTCCTAAATTCTCAAGCGTGGCTTAGTATTTTCTTCCCTGATAACAATCCTTGGTGCTGCACATGTTTCAGATTTAGATAGGAAGATGTATTTCCTTGCCCCGCTTCTGTCCCTGTGATGACAGAGAGGTGGTCTTAAGGCAGAAAGTCAACGTGTACGTACGGCCTCCATTTTGCCTAGCAGGATTGGTAAGTCTGGTGACATTTTGATGTAGTCCTGTCTGCATTCCCCCCCTGCCCCCTGCCCCCCCTCCTCCAGCAGCCTGGTTTCCCTCATCAAAAGCCAGCTTTTAAGTTTGCCAGGCCAGTGTTCCTGTCTCCTCAATCAGCTTGTGCAAGATAAAGGCTTGACTTCCAGTTCTGCTTCAGTGAAGTTAGTTTACCCCAAAACACAGATCTATAGATGCCAAAAACTACACCTGAGCATGTGCCATTCCTGTAAATTTCACCAGGACTTAGTACAAATTATTTTGCCATTTGAATAGGTAAGTATTTTATTTTACTTTTTGTGTAAGTCATGAGTTTTTGGCATGTTAGTAATATTAAAAAGAATCAATCATGTATGTTTTCACATAAATCTGTCCTGTAATTTTATGAATTCTGTTTTATGTGCAGTCTCTAGTAGCTACCATGCTTTTATCCAAGAACAAAAAAACCCCTACATAGCTAATGGAATTTTTAAAATGCTACTTGTACTACACATTATTTCCTACCATTTTCTGCTGTACCAAGGGTGATAATTTCAGCTTGGTTGGGAAAAAATTCCTAGTAAATCTTTCCAAAAAGAGGTTTTCCAGTTGATTCATCCTGACAGATTTCAACAACCTGTCCTTCTTTAAGAATAGGAGTGGGGGGGTTTGTTTTGTTTTGTTTCATTTTGAAAAGTGAGTTAGGATTTTGCTCTTTTTGCTCTTTTTTTTCTCCTGCTCATTTTTATACTTCTGCTTTTCAGAACAATGGTTTGATAGACTTTTATTCCATATATGTGACCTTTGTAGAGACTCTAAGAGATTCTTTTCCCCTAGTTATATTAGTGTTTTGTTTCTCTCAAGTGTCTAGTAAATGTTTAACTTGAAGTATACTGGCACAGTGTGCTCTTGTAAAACAGCATTTCAGGAGAATCTCTGTTCCAAAAGGCTTTATAGCCTCACCTTAAGTTAAATTTGACATCCCAGTTTCTGTAAGTGAAAATGGACCATAGTCTAGTTAAGGTTATCTGAATTTTCAGCAGTGTCAAATACTTTGATGCCTTTTTCTTTTGCATTGATGTCTTTGATGATGACCTGTTGTATGTAGATTGCAGACAGATGCTTTTCAGGACATGCCTGCTCATTCTGGTCTCCGGACGTGCATCCCAGGGTGTTTTGATTCCATGTCAGGGTGAGACTGGGTATGCCCTGGTCTTACATACTCTGTTTCCTTTTGGAAAGATACTTAGGCTCTCGGGCAGGGAAGAAATGAAGATGTACATCAAGTTCAGTGCTCTGGAGACTCAGGGTGCTCACAGCCACGAAGTATTCTGCAGAGCATTCATTCCTCACAAAGCAGAGGAGAGATCATGTCTCCCTCCTGTGAATCAGCTTCCTTACAGGCATTTATGTTGCCACTGGGAACCACATAAACATTTTAGGATCTGGCTAAAATAAAGGTCTGGTTAAAATAAAGACATATAGCATGTCCGTGTGTGACTGTGGCACTATGTTTATTGTGCTAAGTGTGGATGGAGCTCCATAGCAGTGGACCATCTTCAAGGCTGGGAAGGAAAGAGAAGCAAATGAGCAAAGGAATTCTTGACGTTGTAACCTGATTTAGAAACAGCTGTTTTTCTTGTTTCATGAAAGTCCATTAGAAAAAGCTTTATTGACCATTTATTAATGCTCCATCTTCCACCACCTTCCCCCATCCCAATTAGTATGAAGGGATCAACACTTAAAAGATATTTAGCAACAGAGTTACTGTGAGGTTTTTATCACCTCAATAATCAGGTTGCTCCACTCCTAATGAATTCCCAGTTGCAATTTATAATTTCAGTAAAGTACATTACATAGCAATAGATCAAGTTACCCATGACCTTAAAGCATTTTGAAGAGAAGACTCATTTTGTGAATTCCAAATAAATTGGTTTGCTGGGGAATGCAGTACTGTACAGAAAATAAAAATATGTCCCTGTCATTTTTATGTGGTGAAGTGCCGATTCTGCTCTCCAGAGACTGTCAGGCCCTCCTATTAGTAGTGCAGGAGATGGAAGAGTGCCCTTCTCTCTTGTTTGACAGGCCATCATTTGAGGCTGGGAGTTTTGCCAACTAGTGACCTAGTGTATCCACTTTCTAATCTGGGGGAAATGTTATTGAGAAGGTGGTGGCCTGACAACTCTGGCATTTCCTGGGGTTCTCAGATTACTGTGACACCATCTGATTTGTTTTTCAGGCTGAGTTTTACTTGGATTGAACTAATTGTATTGCTTGCTCTGCTGAGAGATCACCTGTGATCTGGAGACTGATTTTTTTTTTTTTTTAATTATTACTGATCAGTTATCAGGTTTGTTGTTGAAGTTTTGGGAACATGGGAGTGTTTAGGTGTACATGTGACAGCTCAGTATCTTATCTTCTAAAGAAAGCGTCAGAAGGAAACAGTTAGCAATGCTTGCCTTCTGGGAGCTCAGCTACCAGAATTTTATCAGACTTTTCTTTTACTGTAACCATGAATATTATTTTGGTTTGAGTAGTACATACACTGAGCTAGATGCTTTTGAAGCATGAAGATTCCTCCATCATCTCTTGGTTAGAACATTGTTGATGAGGTTAATGAAGCAGCACGTGTGCTGATATGGTCACGAGGGAATGAAATGGATTAGTGTTTCTCCAAGATTAGGTCTAAATGAAAACCTGTTTTTTTCCTGAGGATCACTTGGCAATGGAAAAAGAGAATATAGGTGGCCGTTTGTCAAGTAAATGTAATGCATGGATGTGTCACGGGGCTCCTCTGGGATCTTCTGAAGGTCTACCTAAACCTTCAGACGGCGAGCATCACCTTGCTTTCAAAACCTTCACACTTGAAGCTGGGCACCTCAGGGGTTGCCCCTGCAGTTGTGCAGCGTGCTGCAGTTGTGTACTGCATTGTGTACTGCATTGTGTACTGCAGTGTCCGAGTATCTGAAGGCAGTGTCTGTGCCCAACTAGGATTGAAATCTCTTGCCCAAAGGGTGTGTGAGGATTTCATGTGTTACTGGAGAACACTAAAGCTGATGGTAACAGGTGGCCCATGGGAGCTCTTTGAAAGGCATATTCAGCCTTCACCATTCAGCGATAGAAGTATAAATGGTCTTAGGGTCAAAACATGGAAAAGTTGACATGTTTGTTGTGACAAATGTGTGTGTATTTGTGTAAGTGATGGACTACTGACAGTTTGTGAGCTTGCTAGCCATTTCCATTTTCAAACACAGCCCAATACATTTTAATGATAACTTAGACACTTTATATTCAAAAAAGTTTTTTAAAAAAACCCCCAGTCCCTACAGCGTTACTTGGCAGTGTTTGAAAATAATACTGCAATATGAGTGTATTTTCCCTCTTAAGAGGAAAGGAAGTCTTGAAACGTGCAAAATCTTTGTGGCACTCATTGCACCATTCCATCTAGAATAACTGGCGTTGTCATTAGTTTATCAGGTGCATACTTACTTAAGAACAGTATGAGTTTGAGTTTGTTTCATGCTAGTTTTTATTTCAGTTGTGGTGGTTACAAAACAAGGAAAAAAGCTTGCTATCAAAATAGGGAAGCAAAGTTTTATCTTCAAGAGAGATGTTTGGAGTTGGTGATGATTCACACTGCCTGCCAGAGGCCAGAATCTCCTCCTGGGATTTAAATATGTTACAGGAGAAGACCTGCTTAGGTGCATAACCTGCTTATTGCATTACTGACCATAGTACAAAAGGTGTTTAACAGAACAGCAAAACTTTTTTTTACTTAATTTAGGTAGCTTTTCTGTGTTTTAATCCATGATAACAATCTACTATATTGTAAACTCAAGTTGCTTTTGTATTTTACTTTTTGATGCATTAAGTTTTCTTGTTCTGTTTTGAGGGTGTTTTAATCAGAATTTTTAGTGAGTTTCATGTAGTTCAGAGGAAGTATAATGGAGCTTTCATTCTTGCCTTTGTTGACATTTGCTTTCATATAAACCCTGTAGCAAAAGTTAACGTATATTGGCACAAGAAAATTATACATCTAAGTCTTTTGGCTGGTCCTACTGATTAAGGTCAAGCATCAGGCTTGGAATTTTGATAATTTATCTGAACAAGAGCCATAAAGTTTATCTTTAATCTGAGTGAAAAAATGTTATCTCTGACAACAAAGCAAACAAAGTATTAAAGATTTTCCTAAACAAAAGAATTGAAGTGTGCCTTGATCTGTTTATATAATTGAATGAAAAAAAATGAATCCCTTTTTTCTTAGGTTCCTAAGTATTTACAGTTGTTTAACCATATTGACGATAAGATTGTTTTTATTGACTTCTCAAGGCAAAAAGCACTTACCATTCTTTTCATTTTCTTAACGAGAACCCGTAATGTGTCACTTACTGGTGTAAAGGCTGTGATCAAAAGAAATTTCCATTAGACACAGGACTAGAGTTTGGCTTGCCAAATATCGAAGTTACTTTATCTTGGAAAATGTTACAAGTAACGCTGCCCTTGTAAAGAATGGTGACAGCCGTGTCTCCTATTCTTGTGCAAATCTTATTTGGTTAAAAAAACAGGCGGGAGGCCATGAATGGGTCCTAGTCTGACCAGGCTGCCTGACATGCTGACTCAACATTGCTTTGTTTGTTCAGCTAGCTACTGTGTCTAATGGGCAAATGAAGTACCAACTTTACAAGACGTGTGGCTGCCAGCCTGTCTTCGGGAGGATGAAGTCTTACGGAAAAGATACGTGCAGCTCAAAAATAGGAGTTCCTCATTTCACTCCCTGTTGCCTGGAGGGGGTTTCTGCCTCACCTGTCAACAGCTTGTGGTGTCAGCTTTACCTGTCCGTTTGTTTTATTATTCATAAAATGTGCATGCTCGTTCCTGTGGCTGATGCACATGATCTTTTGCTGCAGTAGCAACATAGGGCCTTAAGCATATTAGCCACATGCTTTATGGACTCGAGGCTCTGGAGCCTTGGAAAAGGGATTTAGTTTTCTCTTGTGATTCACATATTTTTTGTTGGAAAAACACCACTCAAAATACAGTTGTATAAGAGACATCTGATTTATTGATTTCTACAAATTCTCAAGGGAATTACTACATTTCTTCCCTGTCTCTGCATCACAGGAGGAAAGTGTTATATAAGCGTTAGCACGATTAGACTCTTCGATGCCACTTTTTTTGTAAACACAAAACTACTTCATAAGCAGTGCTTCTCCGGTGGATTAAGACTTTATGCATTATTTCAAATATATATATTTTTAATTATTGTTATGCAGATTATGGACTCATTGTTTGTAAAAATCAGAACTGCTGTGAAAATCTGATGCCAGTACAACCATAAAGACATTCTGGTGTAGAGAAAGAAAGGATTAATAGCACATTTTGTATTCACGTCTGGGAGTGTCCATTGTTTTACAATGCTCTGTAAAACTCTTCAGTCCCAAGCAACCCTGCAACCAGTTCTTTTCTTCTTGAGCTGCCAGCATGTGACCTGCTGAAGGTATGGGTTGTTTATGTGCTCCAAACTGGAGTGCTTTTGGGGTATAATGCCCAGGATCATGTCGTATTCTGTTCCTATACAAGTTCATAAAGAAGTGATAAGCTTAATTCCTTTGTGGTTGGTTTGGGTTTTGTTTGTTTGTTTGTTTTATTTTTTTTTTTTTCCCCTGCTGCTCCTGCCATCAAGGCGGTTGTCTCAAGCTGTTCTGACTTTGATGAGGTATTTTCAAAATCTTTTCTTTAGAGTCTTCCTCTGATTCTTCTAGCTACTGTGATGTACATTTACCAACATGACTGTGTCTAAACTGAATATGAAACGGCACAATATGATTAAATTACAAGTAGTGGATGCTGTCTCTCCTGCAGTGGAATAGCTTTCCAGAAAGAGAGGATGAGGTGGCTGAAGGAGACATTTCTGTTACTGATGAGAACTCTGTATGTAAAACAGATGTATAGCCAATATTCTCCTCAAGAAAAGAGAGCTGTAACATGAAGTTAAAGTTTCATCTTTAGGGTTTCAGCATAGTGGATGAAAAACAGAGTCCAAAAATTGCACATAATTTAATGTGTTGCTAAGGCTACTGGCACCTCATCTGAAGTAAGAGGCAGAGTAACTCTTTTTTAATGGATTTTGGATCAAACCCATTGGCCTACAAAAGCTATACATAGTTTTAAGTATTCCTATTCTCTGAAATGGGGAAGATTTTTTTAATTTCTTTTTTGTTTTTTTGGTGGCAGAAACCTTGCTCTCTGAAAGGATGTGACTTTGCACATTATTATTAGAAAAATATATGTGTGTCTTTTGCTTTCCCAGTGGTGTGGTATTGGAAAATTTTCTCCCTGTTCTCTACCGTCATACTGGTGGTGTTGGGCTGTGATCCCAAGTGGTGAGAGCTGTAGCAGAAGTAATATTTAGACTTGATGTTTTACCTATTTATTTTGTAATCATGTTTGTTAAATACCACATAAGAATTGATGACCCTGAAGAATCATTGATCTTGGAACATACTCTCAAGTTTAGGTCTTTTAAAAAACAATGAAGATTTCAGTAACAGGCTATGGCAATTGATCAGGCAGGCTAAAGCTTGGTTTTACAGCTGGTTTGGCCAAAACTCAGATTGAATGAGAGCAGTATTTGTGAACTAAACCAGAATTCTGCTTGTGCATCAATTATTCAACCTCTAATTTAATCCTTACAGAAGCCTGGAGTCTTGCTTTGTAGTGGAAGGTATGTTTTGAAATGAAGTATGTTACCCAAAGGAAAAGAGAGGTTATGGAGAGAAATGATGTGTAGTAGAGCACGACTGTGTTTGCTGGGGCTGGGCCAAGTAAAAAGTAGATGCATGTCAGAACTGATTAAAGAATTTCATACTGTAAGAATAGAGTATTTTAGGATGATAATGGAAGGATGGGAAAATCATGAAAAGAACACAGGTTTGGACAGAGCATTGTTTTGTTTTAATCAATTCTAAGTCTAAAGAAAAATAGAATTGCAGAGGGATTAAAATAACTTTTTTTTTTTAAAAAAAAGAGATATGCTTTCAAGCTAGTATAATTTAAACTCAAACTATCTTCTAATAATATGGTGTAGTATTTCTTTGCCTCTTACATGAAAATAACATGGTAGCGGAGATGATGGGGATGGGTGGGGGAAATCTGGGGACCATCTGAAAGTAAGTGTTAAATTTTTTGTAATTATACATTCTCAGTAATAATCACAGACTTTAATATTTCTGTATGTAAAATGAAAGCAGCTGTCAGAAATAAATCTCTCCTTTTAAAGGAGGCATGAGTAGCATTATTCAAAACATACTTTTCATAAGAAAATTAGGAGAACTAGCACTGATCTGTGATTACAATAGAAGTGTTACCTCTGATTCGACATCTGCATTCACTTCCTTAACCATTCTGGAGATTTTTTCCCAGAAAATTTGTCCTTTTAAAATTTGTCGCTTGAATGCAGGTAATGGCTAACTTAAAAAAAAAACCACCCACAAAACAAAAACTAACCCCCCAAAAAACAACACACAAAAAAACCCACAAAAAATTAAAGCATTTTTATTCACTACAAAAAAGGCCACATTTGGTGGCAGTTATTTAGAAGGGCTGCAGCCAAACTCTACCCGAAGTCCAGATTCAGATCTTTAAGTCTCTACAAATCTTTTTTGCCAAATAGGGAAGCATAGTTAAAAGTCCTAGGAAAAGCATGTATTTCTGAGTAAACAAGAATAGTATGGAAAACAGCAAAACAGGAAAAGAAAAAAAAGATCAGTACCTCTTAAATGCAATTTGAATGTTATCTTGGTGGCTAAGATAGCCAATGTACTCAGTTCTGTCAAGTTTGGTGCTTGCAGAAGTTAGTAATATGTTCATGTCAGCCCATGTAATTTTTCCTTCTGGTTTTGTGTACTTTGAAGACTGTTTGCTCTGTGTCTGTGCCTCTGTAGCAGAACAGCTTCTTGCATTCACTCATTTGCTGCATACTGGTTTTTCCTTCCAGAAGTTGCTCAGTGAATCCAAGATCCGAATGCAACTTTCTGCTCATGATCACTTGGAAAACAAAGTTTTCCAAATACAACCCATTTATGTTGCTTCTCCCTGCAAGTTTGCAGGTTTCAGAAGGAAATGGTATTGGTAAAGCAAGGGATAAGACAGGATTTTACTTTCCTAGCTGTATAAATAAATGCACATGTTTATTCATTTTATTAGGGAGGGAGTCTCTGGCACATTGCAGGATCACAGTGTTGATCATTTTGAGCTCCGCACCTACCTTGCCACGTTGTGAGAAGATGCTGTTGGTTTCAGAAGCCATTGCTGACAGCTGAGCACCAGGCATGGTTACTGCTCACTGGTGCTGTGTGGCCAAAAGCTTTTGTTCTCTTTTCATGTGTAGCGATTACAGCATTTCCAAGAATGGCAATTGCTGTTGGAGGAGAACTGCTAACACGTTTTCCCTGCAAATGCCTTGTAGGCTCCTCAGATACCTTTTTCAGATTATTTGTCAAGTGGTGCCACTGGAATGCAGAGTTTATAGTTGCTCTCTGAGTCGCTTATTTAAGGGACCAAACGAAGAAGGCAGGCTGATGCACTACAGTTCACGAGTCACGGGAAGCGAGTTACAGGGCAGCCAAAAAGTACAGCTTGTGAGGTGACTGTAACACTGGGCGCTGGACGTGGAGGAGGCCAGCCTGGGGCTCAGGTTGATGGCAGAGCTCTGTTGGCTCCACTGACTGCGTCAGGTCCCCATTTGCAGAATCCCCGTCTGTCTGAAGACTGCAGCAAGCTGTATTTAAAGGAGGTTTCTTCAAAACCTGTTTTACCCCAAATATCAGAGAGAGCAAAGCCGTGGGAAGACAATTCCTGGAGCAGTGGTGCTTTATTCCAATAAAAACCTTTTACATAAAATTAAAAGCAAGTCTGCAGGGGCTGCCACACTGTTAGCATTATTTCTTAGACCCACTTGAACGTCATAGTCCATATTTCTTCAATAAACAATTTCACATCTCATTTTTAAATTAGCATGTCTATTTTTGTGATTTTGGAAGCCTTCAATGAACTTTCCATCATACACTTACATCCTGCATTCTGCTTTGAAATGTTCCTTTGGCAGGATTTTAAATACAACAGGGAAAGGAATTAGAAGGTGCATTCCTGGAAAGCTCTACTACAGTTTGCAGGCTATTTCAGAAGGCTAACTGGGTCTGGGAAAATGGATTTATAAACCTCCTGCAGCTTGCATACAATTACCAGTATCAACTGAAAAGCGGACAACTCAGTGTTCTTGGGATATAGGAGTTGAAGTCTGGAAACTTAATAGTATACAAGTGTTCATGATGTGTTTTTGTTTTAAGTGCTGAGGTGGATGTAAAAATGTACTTATGACCTTCCATGTGTACAATATTTTTAAAAGCTGTTGAAAACATTTCTTATCTTTAAACTGAGATCCTATGAACTCACAAAAATCATGATCTATTATTAAGATATTTTCTAAAATAAAACTACCAACCTGATTTTGAACACATTTTAGGAGAACAACATGTGTTGTTTTTTCATACAGTCTTTGCTTGCACAAGAGGGGTTTTTTTTTGGTGGTGTGACACTACTTAGATGTGTTGGGTTTTAGTAATTGACGAATATTTCTTGTTTTCATTAAGTTCTATGTTCTTTTTTTTAAAGTAGAAATTCTGTCATTGTAAAAGCTTCAGTAAGATTTTGCACAGATAAAGTATTCGCAGTTTTGGAATATTTTTATTTTCCTTTATTTTGCAGATTCTAGTTTTCAAAATATCAACCTGTTTTCTTCTAACCATGTGTACTGTTGTGGTTTAACCCCAGCTAGCAACTAAGCACTCCATAGCCACTTGCTCACTCCTCCCTGCTCCCAGTGGGATGGGGAGGAGAATTGAAAAAAAAGTAAAACTTGTGAGTTGAGATAAGAGAGACTTAATAACTAAAGTAAAATAAAATACTAACAGCAATAATAATAAAAATTATTATAATAATAACTACAAAAGCAATAGTAATGAAAAGGAATATAGCAAAACAAAAACAAAAAGCCCAAGACAAGACAAGTGATGCACAATGCAGTTGCTCACCACCCACTGACCGATTGCCTGAGCAGCAATCCGCCCCTCCTGGCCAACTCCCCCCAGTTTATATACTGAGCATGTTGCCCTATGGTATGGAATATCCCTTTGGCTAGTTTGGGTCAGCTGTCCTGGCCATGCTCCCTCCCAGCTTCTTGTGCCCCTGCTCTCTGGCAGAGCATGGCAAACTGAAAAATCTTTAACTTAGGATAAGTGCCATTTAGCAGCAACTAAAACATCAGTGTGTTGTCAACATTATTCTTACACTAAATACAAAACACACTGTACCAGCTACAAAGAATAAAATTAACTCTATGCCAGCTGAAACCAGGACATGTACCTACCACATTTTTCCATGTACACATGGAAGATCATAAGCACATTTTTACATCCATGGTGTTCATATTTAGGAAGACATGCCAACATGATACAAATATAGTGTAGTATGTAACAGAATACCTCTAATCATATTGAACTGACCATAAAAAAAATAGATTGGAAGATTAAAAAAAGATTTTTAAAGGTTACAAGACCAAAACATTACATGGTAAATGACAGATAATTACAATACTTTCAGGGAAAAGAAAATACACAGGCAAGTGAAAAACAAAAAAAAAAGCCATCGCGTGGGTATTGTAGAAAAATATAATGCCATTCAAAAAAAAGAAAAGTTAAACTTGCTTAGTGACACCTACACACAGAGAAACTCAAAATGTTAATAAAGATTCTAGTACTAGCCTTAACTATTAATCTATATACATATACTCAGACTGACTGCCTAAGTCAGTCTGATAGCTGAAGCTGGGAAGCCGAGCAAAAGCAGCACAGAAGAAATCACCAGAACAATGTTTTAGAAACAGTTGCATGAAGTCAGTTGAAGAAACAACGAGGCTCTTGTGATTCTGTCACTTTTAAGTAATGCCTTGAACATAGGTTTAAAGGAATGCTTTATACTGAACATTTCTTTTCTCTTCAGTTTTTCATTTTGTTCACCTGATGTATATTCTATTTAAGCCTGCTGAATTTATGGTCCATGGGGTCTGCTTTCATAACAGAGGATGAAACTGGAAGTATATTTATGTGTGAAGATGTGTATATGATGCTTTTCTTATTAAAGAATTAATAAATTTACATCTCAGTATGAATTAATGACTTTTCAAAAATAACACTAGATCACATTAGTTGGCTTCCAGTTCTTACACTGAGGTGTCTGTTTCTTTCATTCCCTACACCCCCCCCTTCTTTCTTATATGAACATTTCTTTCTGAACACCTGTGGACTATGAACTATAAATACCAAGAGCGTGTTTATCTAGTTTGATTGCCAGAGTTGATAATTTCTGCATCTAGTGAGAATCATGTAACATTTTTTTTTTTTGTTTGTGGTGTGTGGTTTGTGGATGTTGGCTTTTTTTGTTTGGTTGGTTTTGTTTGTTTTTGTTTTTGTTTTTTCCCCCAGAAGAGAAGCTCAGTCTTGAGGTACTAAGGGCTCCAAAGATCTGGAAGATACAGCATATATTTCAAACCTGTTTTCTTTACATGCAGTTCAAGAAAAACCTTGAATTGCAGTTGTGAAAAGCTGAATGGGTTGAGTTTCATCAGGAATTACTCTTACGTGTCTGAAGGTACAGAAGACATTTTTGGAGGCTGGTTGTGAGGGATGGTGACTTTCTCTCTCCCATCAGCCTCATCACATTCTGTTCCAGGAGTGGGGGCACTTCTGTTGGATGCTGGTTTCTTAGCAAAATTTTAAACACTACTTCTGGCTGCAGGTGTTGGGGGAGAAATTGTGTATCCATCTGGGTGAGTGGGAAGTTGTACAGCTCCCCACACGTAGCTAGCTCATGTAAGGTGTTGATGAGATCACACAGAAAAAAACTCACTACTCCTAGCCTGTATCTTTTGGGTGTTTCTCCTTAGATAATAACTTGAGCTCCTAATTTCACACTTATTTGCAGCTTTTATAAGCTATGGGAAATTGTCTTGGTTCGTGGTAGTTTTACTGCTTGTGGGGTTGCAGACAGCAGTTGTAAACTTACTCAGAGTCCTAATACTGTATTATCCCTGTTGTGAATTTGGAATGAAAACATTGCATTTGTTTTTTTGGAATATTAGCTTTGCAACCATAAGGGTGTCATTTTGCAAGCAGAAGATGGAGGGAAAAGGAACAGGCAATGCACTTTAAAATGAAGGCATATAACTTTAAGGAAAAAAAATGCGCAAACTCACCACATTTTCCAGGCTTGGATGGGATATTGGTAAGTCTTCATTTTTTAATTGATGTAAAGAATTTTCAGGACAGAAGATATGTGTGATTCACTGTTTTAAGAAAGTGGGGCCTGGGTTTTTTTTTTTTGCTTGCTTTTTTGAATGATGGGTTTATGTTTTCTATTATTGCACTAGAAGTGACTTTTTTGGTCCAACCACAGATTTCTGAGCGTGTTCCTTACTGCCAACAATCAAGGCTTCTGCCAAATGGATTGTTAAGGCAGTAAAAAAAAAAAAAGAAAAGAAAAAAATAAGAAAAAAGAAAGCTTTACTTGCTTCTAATCCAACAATTTCTCAGCAAGCAAGGGTAGTACCAGATTTAAATGTTATTGTAATCTTTATTATTTCTTCTCCAGTTAAGCAAGGAATTGAAAAGGCGGCAGACAGGAATTTACATTAAGAAATAACTGAACAGTCTGTTAATATTGGACAGTCCTTAGCTGATATTTCAGAAACAGTTACAGTAATACGTGTAAAGTAGGTTGGGATAATTAAAAACATTAAGGATGTCCAAGAGCATTTCCTTCCTGACTATTCTTGAGAATGAATCCTCAGCAACTATTGGTTCAGACTTGCCAGTTTTAGCCATTGCTCCTTTTTGCTTTAAATCCAGTATTTCATCTGTCTATTGTAAACAACACTTTTTATGCATCTGGCTCTGGTGTAGTGATGTTTCAGGTACAAACACCTGATATCTGATAAACCTGATCACTGATAAGTCTCAGAAAGCGGCCGAAGGAATCTCTTGGCTGTTATGCCACTGTCCTAGCTGCCTATCTGGTGTCTAGCCTTTACGCAAAATCGAGAGGTAAGGTAAAGTGGTGAAGAAGTGAAGATCCTGCTCACTCTCACTTTGCAGTTCTCATTCTTTCTGCAGTGTTTCTGCTAAATGTGTTCTACAGGATTCCCATGAAAGGCATAATCATATCATACAGATGCAATATCTTCTGCTCCATGGGTGGTGGTAAGAGAGGGTGGAGTCTGAGTTTTCCATGTCTCTGGTGTGTTAGTCTGCTAATACTTTTTTAGCCTAGTGAGTTATCAAAGATTGTTCACTGGCATCTCCTTCTCACTTCTTCTAACTTAACACTTTCGGACTGTGTAATGCCACTTCTATGTAAGTAGCCAAAATACTCAGTTTTTTTTCTACTGACAGACTTTGAAATTAAAGAGAGATTAAAGAGCAGGAGTTATCTCTAAAAGTTGGTGCTTTGTATTTTGGACCAAGCATGTCCTGAATACATGTGTTCTATCACATAATAAGCGGTGAAAAAGACCCAAGGAATCCTGCTCAGCAGTAAAAATAATTATGTGATCTTCATCCCATTGTTTGGAAAATCAGATGTGGGGACAGCCACTAATATTTCTTTTGTCTATCAGATCTTACTTAATCTGCTACGCTTGTAATCCAGTAATGCAAATTCACTGAATGGAGGTGTAAAAACCAGTTTTATTTCCAACTGTTACGTCTAGCTCTGTACCTCCCTCATCTTGAAACATGCTAATTGGTGAAACATTGTCAAACAAAGTCACCTTAAAAAAAATAAACCAAGATTTAGTGTTCCTCCCTTGGCTTAGTTTGGGCTTCTAAACCCAGCTGTGGCTATATATAAATGGATAAAATACTTTGAGATGCATTGGTCTGAAAGGATTTTTATAATTTAATAGTGCTTACAAAATTTTGTAAATTAGAACTGAAATTTGCAAGCTATGTGCTTGATTAGAATTTTATATTCTCATAATGCAGTGTAATTTCTGGAACTAAAGATGTGTTTCAGTTAACAGTGTATAAGGTTGTAAAAAGATTTGAGGTAGTAAATTTATAAAGTTTTTTCATTCCTAACATTACGTGTTCTGGAAAATTATATTCCCATTAAGATGATCTCAGAATAGACCTGCTTCTGCATCGAGTTTCCTCAGAAATAATTAAGATTTTTATTTTCAAATTTGTCCCCTGCAACCTTAGCATGTTTTTCATGGGCTTTTGTGATGGTTTTTGCAGCAGGGTCATTGTTAGCCCACCTTTCCAGGTGGCCATTCTAATTTTCCTCTGCCTCAGCTTGGGTTAACTATGGATGTAAAATAAATTGCAGGTCAGAAGTAGTAAAGGATGGCTTGTACACTGAATTTGGCACAGTCCAGGCAATGTGGTCACCAGGGGACAAGAAATTATCTCTTTAATGTAATTTTAAGTGGCATCTCTGGTCTTCTTACATTAGAAGACAAAATGAAAGTCAATTTGTCAGAGGCAATTTATAGTCTGAGCTCTTTCAAAAAGCAATTACTCCAAGGACCGTGTGGCTGAAGAGCAGGGCAGCATTGATGATGTGCTGAGGATGCTTTTTGACGTGGCTTGAGGCAGCTGTGCTCCAGTACATAAATTGCGGTTCCATCAACAATTCTGCTTTTACTCTTATTGAGAAGGAGTACTTTTACTTGGTTAGGAAAAATGCCTGTGTATGTAAGTGGAAACTTTGTAGATGCCATTCAGAATGCAGAGAGCATTTCTTCAATGAACTCTTTACAGAATTGGTACCTTACTACCTTAGCATATTTTAATTATCTCAGTATTAGGAAGGTACCAAAATGCACTTCTGTAACAGAGGCATTCTTTAGTAGAGTTCTTTTACAAAGAGAGCTCTTTTAACATGTTGGGGGGAGGGACAGCATAAACTGTAATTTAGCTCTGGGTGTATTTGAAGTGGCTGTCATATTTTATTTTATTCCGTGAAAGAAAATAGCCAGTGATCTATATTTTAAATAGTTCAGATTTAGTTTGCATTAACTAAAACTTCACCAGTGTCTCAAATAATCTAGTAGATAGATGCAGGAATACACTAATATGAACAGGGAGGTGTTGGAACTGCATGGCAGCATAGGAATGTATGTTTGTTTATATATTATGCTTTCCACATAAACAGAGAGTGTTGGTACTTTAAAATGTCTGCTTTCCTGATAAGGAAGCATTGCTGGTTCCACTCTTGATTCTGTACAGCATCACATACCCTGAAAGTCCAGCATTTGGATGTTGAATTACTGTAAAGCTGGTATAGCATATCATGAATGCTTGTTCTGGAAGAAACACTGGTGTGCATGAGTAAGTTGGTATATGACTTTTTAGAAGGGTAGATTTATATTAAACATATTAAAACCCTAAGTATATGTTTGCATTTTAAAGTTATTAAATGCCTAATAAGGGAAAACTAATTACAAGCGTGATACGTGTAAACCTAAATTGTCATTGTAAAAATCATATTGAAAATACATACTATGAGAGTAACTGTGTAGCAAATTTGACCACGTTGTGTGAATAACCTAGCTGCTAATTCAATATGATATATTTTTGCTAACTTCTGTTCAAATATATTAAAGAGAAGAAGCTAGCTTAAATACAATAAGTGTCCGCTGGTACTTTCAAAGATTCCATTGAACATAATGCAAGTGAGTCCTCAACATGTTTGGTGGCCACAGATCTGGCTGTTGCTTGGATAAATATTTTCCCCAGGTGCACAAAATATTATGCAGACCAACACCAGTTTTCATTTAAAGTGTACTCTGTAACTATAGCCAGAGGCAATTCCACACTGCCCTGAAATAATGTACTCCAGACTGGCCGGAAAAAAAAAAGCCCCAAGGGATTTCTCTTCCTTTTGACATCTGTAGTTTGAACATTCAACATTTTATTCAGCTTTAAGAAATGTCTTTAACTTAAGCAACCAAAGAAATGTCTTTAACCAATTAACCAAACCTATCTTTTTCATGTAGTGACATTGTAGTCTTAAAAACTGCTATCTTGGTGCTAGTTATGCAAAGAAGGTATTAACTACAAACCAGACACGACTTGAGAGACTCAGTGGGGAAGCTCAGTGTGATGATTGATGGACCTTGTCGTTCGTAGTGGCAGCTACTGCTACTTATAGGAAGAATGGAGCACTTGTGTACTTCGCAGGGTCTGCACACTGTCCTTGTTGCATAAACCTATGCAATCCACCTATTCTGCCCACCAAGGTCTTTGCATCTGATCCATTCCTCCACATTTAGGGGACTCCCTGTGACTCCCCTAGGTTGTCTTTAAGGGTGAGTTTTTGTCCCTGTTGTCTTTCCCCAATGTCCATCATCTTTTCACTTCAGCAGCTTGGGCTACATCCTTACCATAAACAAAACAGGATCTAGGTTGAAGCTTGGATGCCAGCCTGCAGCTGGTTGCGCTTTATCGAGGAGCATGCTTTCTGCCATAGTTTTAGCCTGTAGGTCTAACTCTGGCAGTGCAGGAGTATAATGTGGGGGAGGAGCATGTGATAAGGCTTTTTCCCAGGGTTAGCTTTGGTATGGGCAGCCTCTTTGGGGGTGAGGGGAGAGATTGCAGGTATGTGGGCATGACCCATAGTGTTTCACTTGTCCACAGGGCCACTGAACTGCCTCTGTCCTTTTCTGCTCAGTAAGATTCAATGTCTGTTCAGTTAGAATACATTCTGCATATCCTATCCATGTTTCCAGTGACTCCCAAATTTCAGCCCTCAAATTTCTTTCCCTTGCCATCTCCCCCCATGCCTAACAACATCTCGTGCCTCTATCCCAAAGATCTTAACTCCCTAGTCTGTCATACTGGGATCTCTCCATGTCTTTCTTGTAACTCCTGTTCACCTCCCCCTACTTCTAGGCTCCCTTGCACACAAGTCTGCTAGTGCACCCTCTCACTTTGCTTCGCTGAGACCATGTTCTCCCTCTTCTTCCACCATTTCCAGTTCTCTAAGAGGTGAGTCATTTGGGATATTGGCATATTCGGCTCCTTGAGAAGATGGGTGGAGGTGGTGTCCTGCTTGAATGTGCTTCATTGAAGTGGGTTGAAATACAGGCAGCCTATTCACAGCTTAAAAAGTGACTGATGGTTGTTTCTGTGTGAATAGTGACCAGTTCTGCTGCAGTTTAGCTGGTCAAGGTGAGTTTTGGTTCCAACAACTAAACTGAGTTGAAACTGCCATTTGCTGTGCCAGTTCTTGGACTTGGCAATGAGTGAGAATACATACTGATTGTACTCCAAGGATGCTGATCCTAGTCTTCATATACGTCTTGCCTGTATTACGTGTCAGCTAGCCCAACTATGAAGGTAGTATCTTTCCCTCCTGGTATCAGTCCCAACCTCTTAATTTTTTCCCTGCTTATTTGGCAAATTGAGGTGCTGGTCTCCATAGTTTCTGAAATAAATAGCATATTACAAAGAAAATGTTCTTCTCTGGGAGCAGCTGGGCATATGGCTCTGCTATTGGAGTAGAATCAAGATCATTTTATAACTGAATAGTTACATTCTAGGCAAAGCACGTTAATCAAAATAAAAATGATTGTGGGTTTCTTTAATTCTTCTAGTGATACTAGTGCAAATCTGAGGAACGAACAACTTTTCGCTTGTCAGTGCTTTAGTGGTGTATTATCTAGAGTTGTAATTAAGAGGTCACATGTCTAACTTTTTGCCTCCGAAGTTAACCGCTTTATTTTCTTATGTTCGCTTGAACAGGATTTATGCCTGCTTAAGTTACTGTCTTTTATCATAATTAAAGAAAAATGTTGTGGAAGGAGAACTAAAAACTCTGTTCAATGGAAAACAGATTGTTGCGCCTGTAATGAAACAAAAGGGACCCTGTCACACACAGTGCCTCCCCCCGCTGCCCCCGTCAGAATAATCAGCAGTCAGAAAGATTTATCTGCTGTGAGAATGATTCAACTGTCCAGAGCTAAGGGTGTGGGGGGGGAAGAAACATATTTGGCTTTTCAGAAAGGAAGCAATATGCTTCAGAGTTTGCCTGAGATCACAGGAGTGGCAGCTCTAGCAACAGTGCTTATAACCTGTGTTTGTAAACTATCTTGCCTGTTTGCAGTTCATGCCAAAAATGGATTAGTAGATTTTAACAACATCTCTCTTCAGTACTGTAAGTGAATTACTGTATACAGTGTGCCCTTGATTTATAAAGGGTTTCTTCTTGTGGTGCCTTAGAGTCTCTTTTTAAATAGCATAGTATGCTTGCAAAAAGATTTTTTTTTTTTATGTATACTTCTGGCAGAGAAAACTCCACTTGTCAGCTTTCACCTATTTGAAGTTACTTTCAGGCAGTAACACACTGGGTAGAAATTTATAAGAGAACATTAAAAAGTGAAAAGAAAATGTAAGCCAATCACTGTTGGATTATTTAGTCTTTCTGGCAAAATAGTATATTCACTTTTAATCTGACAAACTATAACAGAACATTTGTGGTTGGTCATGATTTGTTACAGTAACTTAAAAAAATCCTGTGTCCTGCTGTTCTTCAAAGTTTGAAATAAGTTTCTAGTTCTATCCAAGAAAAACTGTTTCCAAGTATCAAATCAGAGAAAATCTGAATAAATTACAGATTTTAAAGTATTTTTATATGCAGTTTTGGCTGCATTCTTTGTACTTATTCCATGTACTTATAGTACATGGAAATATAAATACAAATAAATACATCTGATACACATTTTCTCCCCCCGGCCCCCCCCCGCCTCCATCCAGTGTTAGAAGCATTCTGGCCCAGGCCATAGAGGATTGTTAGTCTATATCAGGGCTTTATCAACTCCTAATGCTGTGATAACAATTACACAAAGTTTCTCGACATAATATGAGCTAATTTATAATCAGAAATTAAAGATTGAGTCCAAGAGCATATTGTAAACATCACCTTAAAATTACTTCAAAAAATAATAAGCTATGTTTCTACTCACGAATGTGTCAGTCTGGATTGTGATGTGGGCTTTAATTTTTAAGCATTTGAAGTACAAGTAGTACAAGTCCAATTGTGAGGACCACTGTTGATACTTTTCTCTTGGTTGTTGCCCTTAGTACTCTGTTGTAGACACTTGGTACACCTATAACAAAGGAACATTCCAGTTCATTATTCACGACCAGATCAGGAGAGTTTGTCCAAAAAGCCTGGGTGAGACACATTATATAATATTTTCCTCAGTATTTCTGAAGCCATGTCACAATAGTAGCAAATTATTACTATTTTAAATTCAAATTGTTCCTGAGAAGTTCCTGAGTCTTGTTTGGAGGTAAGATGGACTGATCTGGTTGTACATGCAAGGATTTAACTGCTGTTGCTCAGCTGTCATCTCATCTCTTGGAAATTTAATGTCAAAGTTACTTGAGGGAGAGACAACCATCTCTTCTGACCACGGAAGGGGACAGTCTCATCTTCTCGTCTTTCATGTGTTAGGAAAGCTCTTTAACTGTGTTTCTACTTAGGCAGAGAACTCTGTGTTTAGCCATCTGGTTAGCTAGGTAGCTAGAGAAAAAAAGGTGCAATATTGAACAGTGCTAGCATACTGGTTTTAGATTGGGAAAAATCTGCTGGCTAGTAATAGAAAAAAAGTGATAGATTTTATTTAATATTTCTTCTTGTTCTCACTAATATAGAAATGTTATCAAGGCTGGAAAACAGCAATTTTTTTTTTCAGTTGGCCCAGTTTATTTGGTATTTATGCTGATTGCCAGGCAGATGTTGCACATCAATTTCCAAGCTATCAAACTGGAATAGTATAAAATGCAAAAATTTCACAGGTGTCAAGACCTTTTTTTTTTTTTTTAAATTGTCTCTGGTAGCAAGGGAGATGGGAATTTTCTTTATTAAGCACAGTGTTTGCTATATATTTCACATTAAGAAAGAATTTATGTATCTGCACCATATACTGTATCTGCAGTCACCTTCTGTCGGGGAAATTGAGGGAACTGAACATGTCAACATTGCCTATCTGTTTTGTCTAAAGTCAGCCAGTTTAGCATATATTGCTAGTGCAATCAGTTTGAGCAAACCTATCTGGCTTTGCACAATGTCCTACAAGCAATTTGTAGTCATGTCAGTGGCTCCAGTTGAGCTATGAAATACAAGACTTAAACTGGTGAGCTTCAGTGAAGAGCTGGATGGAGATGGTGATGTTTCAGCTAAGGCTATAAGACATCTAGCACACTAAAACATACACAATTGTAGTGATAACATGATAAACTTGTAATTCTGTTATCCATCTGAGCTGATTTTATCTTTCTTATGGTTCCTCTTTCACCTGGTTTACTGACAAGGCAGCAGTGCAGTCTCTGCTATGCTGATGGAGATGATAGATTTTCTGAAGTGTCACATATGGCAGAATTTTGCTCATCTTTATTCTTGATTTTTATACAAGGAGGAAGTATCTCAGCTTGATGATTGGGTTCCAAGTCAAATTTGCAGAGCTGGAAAGTAAACTGAGCACATTGCTTTGGAAATCATTGAGGCAATAACCCTGGAATGCAGTGATGCCTCTTGCGAAGCTGCTTGGACTAGAACCATAATTAGTATAAAAATGGGAAGACTTAAGCAAACCTGTTCTTAAGTTCCAGCTTTTATTTTGAAGTTGGTCCATTGATCTGTTGTTGTTCTTGTTAACTTGCTCTTTCAAAATTTGCAGATCAGAAGTGTCATTAGATTTTTGTAAGAGTTCTATCATCAAAGAATACTTTTTCTTCCTTTTTTTTTTCCTCTCAGCATATGCACAATTTTAATGTCCATACTCAAGTATCATCATTAATGGAGAGCGGCAGGTGGTAAGCCAACATTGGTTCCCAATTTGACTAAAAGATTCCATGATAAAAATTACTTTCTTTTAAAGCTCATCTGTTCCACATTTCGTAGAGGGTTTATATACTATCGTGAGATTTTAGCTTGGGAGTTGCAATGGAAATATGTGCGCTTCCCTTCTTATGAATTAATTGAAAAGCAGGTTTCCATCAACATCAAAGAAACTCTGACCCATAGAGGGCTACTCTGGTCATATTTGGATATGACTGGTAGTAGTTCTTCAGCAATGAAAGATAATATCTTGCTGGTGATGTTTATCTTTACTTGTTTGAATTAAGGGTTTGGGGTTTCTTTTTGAATGGGTTTTCTCAGTCACTGTCATGATCAGATACAATAAAATAAGTCAATTTGGGGAGAAAAAAAGCCCTCTTCCGGCTTGTCTTTGGCTCATCTATCTGTGTAAACACAGAAACCTCTTAAAAAAAAGAAAAAAGAAAAAGAAAGAAGGAGCTAGGTTCTGTTCTGGGGTGGGTAGGAAGATAACTGCCTTCTTTCCCGTAGAGTTCAGGATCATTTGACATGGAAATGAGGACAAAATTAGTAATTGGAAATACCATTTGGACTTTTCATAATACGCATGAAAAAAATTGCTATCCTTTAAACCTTTTGCCAAGAGGTGAATGAGTTTCTGGAAGGAATGGATAGGAAGGTGGATGGGAAAATAAGTCTTACTCCTTCTTTTCCTCCTCCCATATCCCTTGTTCACTGGCTCCCATTCCCAAGTAGAATGATTCCCTTCTGCATGAAGGGAAAAAAGTTGTCTTCTTCCCCTAGATGTTCTGCTAGAGTCTTTGGGATGTGCTTTCTCTCCCATGGGCCGTGGGATTCCACAGTTCAGCATAAACCTACGTTTCAGGTGTTCACTGCCAGGAGTGGAAAACCCGTCCAATGTCTTCTTCACTTCTCTGGCTCTTTGCTGCAGAGGGGGGAGTCACTTCTGGTAAGACGTAGCTGGCTTCAGCCCCTACCCATCTTGGAGGGGCTACAGAAGCCAAGGCAAGACAAGCCTGAGTAGCAGAGGTGAGGCACAACTTAAGCGCTGAGGACAGTGCGCAGCAGCTTTGCAGCCTAACAACAGCGGTAATGTGACTGTGAATGGGTTTAGGATTAGGTAGAGTTTGGCTGAAGAATGTGGGCTTTTAAGGTTGGATTGCTTGTTTATGTTCTTATATTGGCCTCCTTCTTTTATAGCGTAACTACTGTAGTGGAAATTCTTAGTAACCTTTCTCATCTTCACAACATTAGAAGATGAGAAAGCTAAAAATGTATGGGTAGTAAATGTAGAGACAACTTGAAGAAAAACCAACTTGCTCTGCTTTTTTGCAATGCGTAGCCAGTCTGCAGAGTTAATTACTTTGTTAAGAAGGGAATTACACTTACACGCTATCTAGCAGGGGCTCTGTGGTTTGAAACTGGAACTACATGACGCTATCAGCTGTAAGCAGACAAAATGATCAGGTAAGTAATGGATTCTTCTTGGGGAAGGGAGAAGAGTGTGTCATCATTTCAGGGAACCCACATTGCAGAAAGTAATTATTCTAATGTTTGTTAAGTGCTCATGGCAGTGGGATAGTTACCCACTTTGACAAATTAGGTGGGGAGAAAATTCGGGCTAAAAGCCAGTAACCTGAAACAAAGCAAAAGATAATGATTATTTCCATGTAACACACACATGCATATATGCACTGCACCCCTGGTGAATACTATCGTTTTGCTGCTGAACTTTTTCTTCAGGATAAATGAGACTTGCACTGAAATTCCCCTACTGGCGTTAAATTTAAAGTGGATGAAGGGTGGGTAGCTCATCATATGAGAATAATAAAACGTTTTCTGGGTGGAAAAAAGTTTCCTATCCTCAGATTCATGCAAGGTTTGTTTTTCAATCTGTGTTTCTTAGACATAGATATGGTTCCATGAAGTTTTTTCAGATTGAGGTCTGTGGTCTCTTCAGAAATCTCAATTGTTTCCAAAGAAAACTATTGGAAAACATCACAAAAGGTATGTCAGCAACCAAGAGAAATAAATTGTATAATAAATAGTGAATGGTAGGGGTCAGGTCACGTCCTCCCCATTCTGGCTGTCCACCTTCCAGACAATTGTGGAATATACTATCATGTAGCTGGACCACCCAAAGATCAATTGGATGTGTAGAAAGCGTGCTTTGGAAGCACAAAGAGTGTATGGATTTCTTTATGTTTGGATCATTTAGAAGAAACTTGCTAAGGTTAAGTAGGAGCATAGCAAATTTTTAGTGGAGGTTTAGGTGAGATTAATAATTTTAGCTGAAAATCACCTAAAGCTGGTTTCGGTGCAGAAACACTGAAAGGAGCTGATTCACCTTGGGGGGCTTTCCCCCCCCCCCTTTTTTTTTTTTTTTGCAATTAGTAATGTATTTTGTTGTTAGTATGGAAAATATTGAGGTATTAAACTAGACTGTGAAGGAATCTGATCTGCAAAACAGTTTTGGTAGAATAGTACTGGTGAAAGAGCGCTTCTGTTAACAGGATGATAGGACAGAATTGAAACAGACTCAGGTCTAACTATCTTTTTGAGGATAGTGCCTGTGTAATGACCACAGAATTTTTGCTATAGTCAAAGTTAATTTATTCATGTTATTTAGCGTTTTTTAGGAGGGAACCAAAACACCAGAGTGATGCTTATTAATGTAAGTACAGGTTAAGTATCTTTAGATGTTAATATTTGGCTATTTAATTATATAACTCATGTTGCAAATTTATAACCACTTACATAGAAGAAAAACACACATATTATATTTCTGGTTTACTACTGTTAGTTGCATTATCTTGGTCAATCATTTGTATTTGCTAGTGGAAAAATTCTTCTGCAAAATATTAGAGACACTAATATTCCACCTCTGCTTTTTCGGATAAGAAGAGACTTGGTGATGTTTTCACTTTCTCCAGTGTATGCAAGCCTGCAGTTTATGAGTGAATGCTTTTTCTGAAAGCTGGCTCATGTGCTTAAACCTGTTTTGCAGTATATTCATCCATCTTTAAAAGATTTCCAGCTTCACCTCTTTTCCAGTGCAAAGATGAACAGAAAAAACTAAATTCAGGAATTAACACGCCCACTTATCTCCTCTCCCTTCTCCCAGATTAAATCAGGCTCTGGACTGTGATCAGAATTTACTTTCATCTACTGCCAGTATGACTTCAAGCCTAATCTAGGCTCAGTGGGTGTCTAGAGGTGACAATTGCATATTAGTTTTGCTCTTTTAGGTAGGGAGAGGGAGTGGAAGAGACAACAGAGTATTGCTTACTGGAAAAGATACCTCGACAGCACCTCTTTAACAGCTATTAAAGCCAAATTCAAGCATGTTAAATCTGGAAGGGCTTTAGAAGAAGGTTATTGGCTTCAAACATGACAAGGATGAAGTCCAGGTTCTTCTTAGTTGTTCTGTTGTTTTAAAGAAGTGCTTCATGTCTGCTTAGGCCACACAAAGAAGCTTTTACTCATTGCTTTGCTTGCATCCTTTGAATGAAAGATTAATCTGCGTGAGTTCTTTCCTCCAGGACCTGGGGAGTGGTACCTCAGACCTGCCAGTACCATGGGTCCCTCAAATTAGCCATAGCTGACCCCTGCTCTGTCTGTTGTCTTTGTTTTGCCTTTTCCTTTGCCCATGACATGGCTACTTTGTGTCCAGCAAGTTTTACCTATGTCTTTTCTCCTTCCTCTTCCACCAATTTCAAGACAAATGTTGGTAGCTATTTCATTTCTATCAAGCTTGTACTTGGGAAGAGAAGGTTGGTACAATAATTATCTAGGAATTTTCTAGGAAGGAACTTTTAAAATATTAGGTGCTTAAACACCATCTCTTAAAATGAAAAAAAAGTGTCAGTTCCTTGGAGATATTTCAGCTGTAGAATAAAAACCACAATGAAGTAATTAAAGGTTTAGGGAAAAATTTAAATTTAAAACAAACAAGAGGTGATGCTGTTCAAGCTCATGCTCTATAGCAGGCTATGTGTACTTCAAACCAGCCCTGACAGATGTTTATCCCGCTCCTTAAAATCTCCAGTGAATATATAGTGTGTTGCTCTGCTTACCTATCATCAAAAGAAGATATGCTCTCCTGGTTTCTAACCCAAATCCTCTGGGCTGCAAATTAAGCTGATTTCTCCTCCTTCTTCATGTAGTAGAAATTAAAACAGATGCTCTCTGTCCTTTTTATAACAACCTTTTACACATTGGACAAACGCTTACCTAGGAATTTTTATGCTTAAACCTGGTTGTGCAATTTTTCTTTATGACTCATGTTTCCTGTTGCTTTTGGAGCTGTCTGTTGATCATAGTTTTTTCAGTGGTGCCCAAAGTTGGACAAAGACCTTGGCACTTAATCAGCAAAATAATTATTTCCAGTCCTTATGAACATCCAGTAGAGCAAAATAATCCTCTCTGGTATCTCAGTATGATAGCTCCAGTAAGATTTCCTTGGGTTTTAAGTCTTAAGCATCCACAGTCTACTTTTTTATTGCCTGCAGCAGCCAGAAGTTTTTCTGCAGTATTGCAGCCTGAGTAGTTTTTCCTCATTTTGTGCTGTTGTAGTTTTTTACATGTTACTAAATTCTGCATATGTCAGACATTTTAAAAGTTAATCTTTTTTGATGTTAGACCCTTCCTCCTGTTCATGAATGTCATTTTGGACTCTGAGCCTGTTCCTCAGGATGCTTATGATACCTCCTGCATGGGAGTTACTCACAGGTTTGATACTCAGACTCTAATCTACCATTCAAATTACTAATTAAAATATTTTCTAGAATAAAATCCAAGACAGTAGACCTGTAAACTCCTAGTGGAGATTTGACAGTGGAGAATTACTCTGCAGGCAGACAGTTTTTCGGTTAGTTGTGAGTCTACCTAACTGATCTGTTTGCCTATGTTCCAGTTCCCTATTTTGAAGAGAAGGTCAGAAGCTGTAGCTAGTTAAGATATATTGCATGACTGCCATTCAGACATGCGTCCCCAATTCTGACAGTCGCATAACCCTGTAGACACACAGCTGCTGGTCATCTAACCTTGTATGCACACTTGTGGTCCTGCCTTGGGATGACATATCCATCGTGTGAGGTGGGAGCTTGGGGACACTGCCCACATCTGATGGGCCCTTGAGAAGGAGTTTGTTGGGAGGAATTTGGTGGAACAGAGGATGACAGATCAGACCCTGATGATGACCTGAATAATAACTCCAATTTATATAGCATTTGCTTGTTCTACCTCTATTCAAGCTTCCTTTGTTAAAAACACAAGTCATAGTTAATCAGTTTTTAAAAATGTTTGAGAAAACAACTTCCGCCTCTTTCTTCTTTTGTTTGTTTTCCTTCCCAGTTAAGTATGGACTTTACTTTTGATATTTTCTTTAAACATACGGTTTATAGAGAACATGTTTTTACTGTCTTTTGTATCCATGCTGGCTATAACTCGTTGCATACTTTGGCCTTTCTGATTTTACCCATATGTGTTTCTGTAATTCCTCTATACTATGACTAATCATTCATCACAGGTCCTTATTTCTAGGGTTTTTTTTTAATTCCTTTTGTATTTTCTGATTATAAATAGGCCCTTACACAGCTGCATTGGTCCCTTGTGGTGCTTCTTGTTTCTTCTGTGTTGGGACAAATTCTCTCTTCACTTCTTTTTACTCAAGATTTTCATCCTCAGGCACTCTGCTTACCAGTATACTTAGCATGTTATTGTATCCCTTTCTAAAAACAATATTCCTTATTGTGTCAGGTTGGGTTTTTTTTTATCTGTTTCTTTTTTTCCACAGAATAAAAAAAATTTGTCATTTTGTGGCCACTAATTTGTCTTCTGTTTCTTGACTCATCTCTCCTTTACTTAGAGTTAAATATAAATCAACCTCACCTAAGAAATCTTCTAAAAAATCCCGTTGGACTGTCTGTGTATTCCTTTTGGCTTTTTTCCTCCTCACCTGCAGATTTCTTGGTGAAGTCCCCATTACTGTCAACTCTTTTATCCTAGATGCCTCTACTAGCTATTAAGGGAAAAACATGCATTTCTCCCTCTGATCGAGTGATCTATATCAGGTGTGCAATAAGATGCGATTGTCCTCGCTCTTTTCACATTTTATGTTTGCTCAGAGATACTGAAGTCTGCTTCTCGACTCTTCCTGAACTTCAGAGCAAGTGTATGCATTCTTGATTTACAGTGTAAGACCTTCTCTCTTTTTTTCACCCTGCCCTATTTCATCAGCAAGTTCTTTGCACACCTCTGCACCAATTCCAGCCCTGCGATTTATCCTGTCTTTGTGATGTGGATTCAGTGGTAATTTTGGTTGATTCTAAAGACTTGAAAGGTCTTCCTGTTTATTCTTACTTCTGACATTTCTGTATAGACATCTCAGATATTTGGCATGTTGCCCTATGTATTGGGTTTGTGTGGCAAGGTTTTGGTAGCAGGCGGGGGGGGGGTGGGTTACAGGGGTGGCTTCAGTGAGAAGCTGCTGGAAGCTTCCCCTGTGTCCGACAGAGCCAAGGCCAGCTGGCTCCAAGACGGACCCGCTGCCGGCCAAGGCCGAGCCCATCAGTGATAGTGGTAGCGCCTCTGTGATAACATTTTTAAGAAGGAAAAAAAGTTGCACGGGGCACAGAAATGGCAGCCAGAGAGAGGAGTGAGAACATGTAAGACAAACAACTCTGCAGACACCAAGGTCAGTGAAGAAGGAGGGGGAGGAGGTGCTCCGGGTGCTGGAGCAGAGATTCCCCTGCAGCCCGTGGGGAAGACCATGGTGAGGCAGGCTGTCCCCCTGCAGCCCATGGAGATCCACGGTGGAGCAGATTTCCACCTGCAGCCCGTGGAGGACCCCATGCTGGAGCAGGTGGGTGCCTGAAGGAGGCTGTGACCCTGTGGGAAGCCCGCACTGAAGCAGGCTCCTGGCAGGACCTGCAGACCCATGGAGAGAGAAGCCCATGCTGGAGCATGTTTTCTGGCAGGACTTGTGACCCCACGGGGCAGCCATGCTGGAGCAGTCTGTGCCTGAAGGACTGCAACCTGTGGAAGGGACCCATGCTGGAGCAGTTTGTGAAGAACTGCAGCCTGAGGGAAGGACCCATGTTGGAGAAGTTGGTGGTGGACTGTCTCCCATGGGAGGGACCCCATGCTGGAGCAGGGGAAGAGTGTGAGGAGTCCTGTCCCTGAGAAGGAAGGAGCGGCAGAGACAACGTGTGATGAACTGACTGTAAACCCCATTCCCTGTCCCCCTGCGCCGCTGCAGGGGTAGGTAGAGAATCCAGGAGTGAAGTTGTGCCTGGGAAGAAGGGAGTGGTGGAGGGAAGGTGTGTTGAGATTTGGTTTTATTTCTCATTACCCTACTCTGGTTGATTGTTAATGAATTGAGTTAATTTTCCCCAAGTTGAGTGTGTTTTGCCCGTGACGGTAATTGGTTGAGTGATGTCTCTCTGTCCTTGTCTTGACTCACAAGCCCTGTGTTATATTTTCTCTCCCCTGTCCAGCTGAGGCGGGGGGGAGGAGTGATAGAATGGCTTTGGTGGGCACCTGGCATCCAGCCAGGGTTAACCCACCACACCCTGTTATCCTCCCTGTAGTCTCTCCTACAACCCTCAGAAATTTTTTTGACTGTAAAATTTAGTTATTTTCGATACTCAACTACGGGCACTTCAAAGGAACCCAGTTTCATGAAGTTGCTGAGTGCTCTCTGCTAGAACTCAAGCCTCCTTTGAATATGTCCCATTGATTATTAAAAAATGGAGGTGTGCAACATCATCAGTTTTGACAATACCAGCTACAAATCTAGAGTGAACTCCAGTCAATCTTTTTAATGTTATCTTAGTTTCCTGCAAAACAATTATGGTTTAAGAATCCAATGGCATAGTTTGGTGTGAGTCAGCGTGGAGGCAAAAGCTAGACCTTTAATAATAATTTATTTTGGCGATTATTGGCTTTTGAATATCTGCTGTGGTTCAGATTGACTGTGTTCTATGACAAGTTTTCAATAACCATATTCTGATTAATAGTTTTCTGCGATATGATTTTAAGTGTTCCCATGAAATGCATATGGTGACTTGCTAACCAAGGATAATCAGTGAAGCCAGAGCAGTGTAGGTAGAACTCCAGTGGGTGTCCTAGCTTCCCTTCTGGGCAGAAGATACAACATTTCTAAGGAATAAACAGTAATTCGCCTACTGTTTTCTGCTGACTCAAAGTCCTTTTGTGGCTTGTTTGTTACACAACATTGGAAAGCAAAATTGATATTTTTTTTTACTGCTCTTTTTTCTCTCCCCTGATGTACTCTTTGGAGGGAGGTTGTTTGGCAGCACAATTTAAAGGTCCGGTATGTATGCAAGTAGGGTTGGGTGGAAGAATGGAAGCCAAGAAGGGAAGTGGTAGAAATCCAAAAGTCTAACTACACAAAACCAATACTTCTGCCAAAGGGCAGTTTTATCCTTTCTGCTTGTAATAGCAGACTTTAAGTCTTACTCATGGGGATGGATCTGTATGGAACCTGGAAGTGATTACTTAAATGGGAACATAAAAGGACTATATTTGTGCTTTTTTTAAAGAGAAAGAAATGGAAACTTTGAAATATTTATAGTAGCTCATGCCAAGTGGGCTTGTCACCAGCCTAACCTTTTTTTTTCCTTTTCTTTTTTTTTTTTTCTTTAAAACTAGAGAAGATTTATGAAAATAGGGATTTAAGGATAAATCTTGATACGGAATAGCTGTTTGAACACAGTCACCTCTATTGCCTGTATATTCCTTTATGATAAATCTAAGTCTTAAGATTTTTCCTCTTGATTTTTGGATTGTGGCAGTTATTTTTCAACATGTTACTTATTTACACCTTACCTCATTTTTCATGTGAGTGATTCTGTCTTCGTGTCAGGTTGCATAGGGATATATCTTCATAGCTACCAAGGCAACTCAGGATGTCTCACTCAATTTTCAAACCTGTGAGTTTTATAAAAATTTGGTTGTATATGGTTTCCCTGCTCCCACTTAACATTCATGAGGATCATGCATACCTGTATTTCTATGCTCAGAAATACCTTTTAAAATATGACTATCGGTGCCTTCTCTCAAACACCATCCTGTACCGTTTTGGGACAAATCGTGGGATGCAAGAGTCCAGAATTGTATCTGCCGGCAGGCCATGTACAGCAATCAGTGATACATTAATTTTCTTTTTTGTTCTTTACATCGTTAGTGAAAAATGGCCCCATTTCTCTTCCTTGATCTCCAAGCAGGATCATTTTACTTCTTTTTAAGGCAGTTTTATGAGCAGTTTAGGGGATTTTACAAAGAGGAAATTAATGCAGAGTAATATAAACAATATAACGAGAAAAATAAAAATGTGAATGTGAAGCTTTATTAAATGCACATAGCTGCAAAGTGAAGTGTGTGGGGTGGATTGAGGCCTCAGTTTACAGAAAAGGTTCTTGGCTCTTGCAGCGCAATCTGGAAAGCTTGCTGTAAATATGCTATGCTTGTGGCTCCTTGCTCAACCAGTGGCGCCAGGAATCAGTCCAAAGGGGGGGGGGGGGGGAGATTTGTTTCTTCTTTTTTCCTAAAAATTACTCGATATTTTATTACATTAAAGTTTTAAGTGCTATTGTTCCATATTTGAATCATTGTGGGCTTTGAGGTATGCCTTGCTCTTGAGAAGTATGGATATCATCAGGATCCTGTACAGTGTGTGTTTTCTGTATCTATATTTTAATGTATTTTTTGACTCTCTGCCCAGGATTTAGTTATTAGGTTTTCCTCTCTGCTGAAACAGAAGTTAATCTAGTTTTCACTTCAGAGCACACAAAGACACCTCACCTTCTCTTTAGCTTTAGGGAAGTGCTGTTGTAGAGCATATAGCAAAAGTAGCATGATTGTGTTCTTTTATACACTCCTTTTTTTTGAGAACATGATATTTGTGAATATTTCATTTGCAAAAACAGCTTACAGGTATGGTTTCTATAATTACAGTATCAAAAGGCATTGACCACATATCCACTTTGTTAAATTTCATTTTTCTGCCTGAAAGATATTCTTTGTGTCTACATTTCACTTTTTAAAGAAACATGAAGTAGTATAGTTCATTCGAGGCTCAGAATATCTAAGAGGCATCAAATAAAGCTGTTAGGAACCAGCTCCTACCAAGAAGGAGATGAGTCTTCATGCATCTGGCAATAGAGGTGTGGAACCAGTTGCCAAAGGATGTTGGGGATATTGGCTGCCAAAATGTAGTTTCAAGTGGAGCTTTGGTCAAGGTCATGGAAGAGAAATCTGTTGAGGGTTAGTGAGCATGCATCCGCCTCAGGAATGTCCTGAGCCTGAAGACAGTTGGAAGCTGGAAGACTGTTAAGGGGAAGTGTCATAAATTAATCTGATTTTGGCCATTCTTAGATACAGGGCACTGGGCTAAATGGTCCTTTGATTGGATGCAATGTAGCCCATTGTATGTTTTCATGTCTTTGTTATCAATTTTCTCTCAAAAGATGTTAAGTGCAGTGAGTTGTACATCTTGTTCCAGGTGTGCACATTAAGGGTTCATTAGAATTTCCAGAAGCTGTTAAACACCAAGAAACCACCTTTAGCTCAGGAAGCCCTTCTGCTTCAGGCAGCTAAGAGGTGTGAGAATATACTGGAGACACCATTATAAACTCCCCTTTATTTTTTAATACTCTTTTCAAGACAACTGCCATTGGCCACTATGGGACACTGGGTACTCGAGGAGATGGATCCTTGGTTTGACACAGCTTGGCCTTTCCTATTAGAGTGTACCTGAGCAGTGCCTCAGTGGTGATAATTGCATGGGTTTTGGGTGGGTTCAGCAATAAGTCTTAGTTATAGTCCTCAGCACAAAAATCTGTAGTTTTCCATTGTGACTGAAAAGCATCTAACATGTTTCAGGTTCTTCCGCAACAAACATAGAGTGTGTCAGGAGCTGCATGGTGTGTACCAGCGTGGTGAGAAAAAAAAAAGAATTAACCTCAACAATGTCTGGATGTAAAATTTGATGGAATAAGTGCTTTCAGAAAGATAGCAGTTTATGTTGTTGTTTAAGAATTTTATGTGTTACATGTCTAACTTGACCCTTAATTTCACTTTCTGATGAAAAAAGTTCTGTGGGTATGCAATTACTACCTGCCTTCCATGTGAAAGAAGCTGCAGCGTTATCTAGTGGTATTCTTTTTGTAGTGGTAAATCTGTTACTCTTCACTGTAAATAATTCATCTGTTAACACTGATCATAACTGTTCATTCATGGGCTGAGGGAGAAGAGCATTCTGGCAAGAAGAAAGAGTGGTTCTTTGTATTCCTGTTGAAGTGACCACTTTCTCCTCAAGCTTGGGGACCCACCTCACAAACAGTGTTTGTCTAGGGAAACACAACATTTGTGAAAGGGAGAAGTGATGCTCATCTGCCCTTTCCTTCTTTATTAGTGATTAAGGTCTGGAATGTTCTTATCTTCTCATCAATCTGTCTTTTTTTTTTTCCCCCACCAAAATTGCATTACAGCTATTTAATTGCTTCATTTCCTTGTTCATCATCAAACAAACCCTTGTGAATGTTGGGTGTCAATTAAGAAGAATAATCCTGAGTAAGCCTTTGCTTCAAGTCAGGATATCAGATCCACGATCCTCAATATAAGGCAAAATATAATATGTGCGCAGTATTTACTTTGCAATACTTGCCACCATTCAGTAGTGAGAAAAGCAGCAACATGGGGAGAGAAGACTGGCTAGTTAGTATCTCTTGAGTCTAGATGGGACATGTATAAAAGTGTGCCATTATTGTGTCTTTATTAGAGAGCTGTTGGAGCTTGCGTAGTGTGGAGGTTTCACAGCACCGTACTTCTGGTAGAGTAGATCTTTTTGTGCCCGGAGTTCCTTGAGGTAATGCTGTGAAACCCTAGGTGAAGTGGCTACAGGTGTTCTGTGGTAAACATCCTGTCCTTGTCCTTATTATTTAACAGGAACTGCCTGACAACTGAAAACATTTAGGGGATAAAGCAAGACAGGGTAAATTTTCTTCCTTGTCACTCAGGTCAATAATTCTTTGCACTTTTTGGTTAAGATGTATATGTGTTTTGATAGCTCCCAAAGTAACGCAAGTAGAACTAGCTGCTGAGAGTTACAGCATAGTTCCTACGCTCACCTCTTATACCATGCTGAGGGTCTTACAGCCATATTTTTAGAAACACATTTCCAGTTTCAGATCTCTGATTTTCTTCCCCTTGAAAAATATTGGCCTTAGGAGCAGTGCTGCCTTCAACATTGTCTGTCTCTTTTCTTGAATACACAGATCACCTCCTTTGCTAAAAGTCCTGCTTCCATACTCTTGTTTCCCTTCTGTGCTGAAATATTGTAGTTTCTCCCTGAAGAGAGAAGGCTTTGGATGGGTGATTTTTTTAAAAATATGATATGTTTAAAGCCTAGAAATGAGGATTAATTGTAACATCAAGTGAATTCAAATCCAGGTATTTCTTTTACTGCATATTAAAGCGAATACTTATGAAAACTTCAGCTTTGTTTAATGTATTTTGTAGCAAGGTCTCAGTTACATGATAGATGGCAGTCTAATAAATCGAAATAGAAGGCACAAGGTAACATCTTCTCAGAACACAGTTCTCCCTTGCACATGGTAATATATTACAAAATGCTGAGTTATAAAATGACATCAGTGCTGGAAAATGTAGAGGATTCTGTTTCTGGATAAATCCAAGGCTAATGCAAGACACTAAACTAGAGACACCAGGGCTATGAAGTCTCTCAAAGAAATTGGCTGCTCACAGTTTCCTTGTGAAATTAAATAAATCAATGTCAATGGATAATCTGTGAATACTTGGCCTGTATACTCATTCCTTCTCCAAATGCATATTTAATTCTTCTGATTGTGTAAAGTAAAAGTCACAAAAATCACAGCAAACTAAATTAACTTTAAGTGTAAGTCAGTATTAAGTTCTGTCAAAAGTGCTTATTTGAAAATGGACTTCTGTATTGAAAATCTCTATTCTGTTAAATACTATGTTACATATGCTTGGATTATGTTGTGTGCACGTGCACACCCCACCCTCTGCACTCTCACCTATGGACATCTACCACCATAAACAAACCCCTACACAAACACACACCCCTATACTTAGCCACTTGCACGCACATCTTTACACCTCCCTATGACACCCCACACCTATAGACACACACACATATTTCCTATGTACTGCACTACACACTTCTAGGCAGACACAGAAACACAGACCTCTGCACGCATACCCCCTACACACTCCACACACATGCATCTACACATACTCCTATGCACAAGTGTACAACTGTACACAAACCCCATCACACACTCGTACAAACCCACATGTACTTTCACAGATATGCACCTACACACACATGCTCCTGTACATCCCTACACACGCACACGCACTTGCACATGGTTAGACATGTACACCCTTATACCCATGTGTCCCAATACCCACACATAATTGCACACACACATCTGCAAATACCCATTCATCTATACCCCTGTGCACATACCCTCCTGCACACAGACCCACCCTACGTGCACACCCACATCTATTCAGAAACACACGCCTCCCAAACATATGTGTGCACCCCACCATACGTGCACGTGCATGTGCACGGGCACATGCACACACACAAACATCTACCAGCTCTGTAAGTTAGGCCTGGCTTTAGATTGAAACGCAGGCTTTACATTTCACGTGCTACAGAGAATGATGTATTATGTCATAACTACATCTGGATAACCCCACTGCCTTTAACGTTTGATTCAGCTTTTACTTATTGCCAGTCCGTAAATGTTTGGTGGGCATTAAGGAACAAAATCCATCTTCTGGCTTGGTTTTCGGGGATAGCTTGAGCTCAAAACAAGAGTTTTTTGTGTTCTTCACCAGTGTGAGGGGCCAAGGCTGTGATTACCTGCCTGCAAAGCACAGCCTCACATGGTGCCATGCAGAAACACCCCAGGCAGCTCCGAGGGCTGTGGGCAGTGGAAGTCTTCCAGCTGCTTTCCCCCCACCACCAGCATGAGCGATGCCATGCTGGCTTGTGTGATTTCTATACTGGCCACTGTGCTGTGTTCTTTCATAGGCTGTCTTTGACCACCTTAAGAACTAAACCATTGAATTAAAATGTCCCCTGAGCTGTGGGGAAAATCGCAAGCACTTTTCTGTTAAGGTTTAGAGTAGAGCCATACTTAAATCCTTGCTGATGACGGACTGTAATAAAGACTGTTCACCATATAGAAAGATTCAGACAACAGTTTTACAATTTACTTTGAAAAAAAAAAGAACAGAGTACAGTGAAATTAGCTATATGTCAGCCAAGGGATTCCACTGTAAAATTTTAACAATTAAACAACTTAATTTTTCTTGTGCTACAGAAAAATATATTTTACCTTTCCAGAGGACTGTGCAATTTAAAAGTTATAAATATTTATATCTTGAATGCAAGTCCAAAAATATTTCCTGCTCCTTCACAGGTGCAAATAAAGAGTGGAGAGCAGTGACCCTTACCTTCTCTTGCCTTCTTTGCAAGCTAAGCAGAAGAATAAGTCCCTATATCCTGAAGATCCTGAATGCTGTTGCTTCATTCCCCCAGTTCTGTGTAATACAGCAATTGATTTTAGATAAGAAAGAGGAATTGGAATGTTTCTTCGGTTCTTTGTGGCGATCTACAGATGATAATTGCCTCTCAAAGGAGAGAAGCCTGTAGCTCACTGTAGGCTGTGCATCAAGCATAGTCTATTACTGTGGCACTCCTGCACACAATACCTGGCAAGTCTCCGGTTCATACTGTACAGCTCTGCACCATTGCTGAACCTGTGCAAAACCTGGGAGTCACAGACTGATGACAAGAAGATGATAGAAATGAGGTAGTAGCTTCCATCTTAGTTTTAGGTATTGGGTTTGCCAACTTTAGTTAGTGAGAAGAGGTAGAGTGAAGAGGTGCTTTAAAAATATTGAAGGTGTGCTTAAGTAATGAGCATCCACACGAGGAGGATGAAGGGAATTTTCTGTTAAGAATTCTACATTTTTCTTCAAGCAAAAAGCTGGTTTTAAAAAAATAGATTTAATTCAAAAGGCAACCCTTCTTGAATACTTACTGCTCTGTTATGGGTGGCTTGAACAGTTTTGCTAGAGATACAGTTATGTTGTTCTGGATTGCTTGCGTTTCTGATTTTCACTGGTACATACGGAATTTATCAATATACAGTTAAATTTAGCAGCTGTTGTTATGGTATGCATAAATGTCCATTTTGTGTGCGTTCTTTCTCTTTTGCTGTTGTTTTTTTCATACTACTAGGTTCTGAACACCTTTCTGATGTAAGGATGTAAACATGAATGTAGCTAACAGTACAAAAAAATGATTGGAAGAATTTAGGTCCCAATCCTGCAAACAATTGCTTTTATTAGCTTTGCATTGTGAACAGGTATTGGAGGAGCAAGGCCTTATTATGGAGGATGCACTGGAAGTTATAATAAGCTCTTTATAGTAAGTCAAGTTTTAAAAATTATTCTCACCTTCAGTTACTGTCATGTCCTGTCACCACAATAAAGAGAAAAAGTCTTATGATTATGAGTTTTTTTCTGAAACTACAGTGTGACTGAAATTTTTATCTGAACCCCATGCTTTTCTTTCAAAAAATAATATTCTTGGTCCCAGATAATGATGTTTTTGGAAAGAAAGGAAAAAAAAAAAGAAGTGAGATTAGGAAAGAGTAGTTGCATTCTTTTCCACTCTAGTTTGTTTGAAGCTAAGAATATAGAATTACAGGGACTTCCTGCTAATTTTTTGGCTTTGTTTTTTGGAGACCTGATTATATGTGGAATATCTGGCTCAGAGACCAGGAAATACCGGAGAACAGACATTGGGAGAAAGCTAAATAAATCAAATGAAAAAAAGAAAAAAAAAGTTCTTACTGTAAGGTTGTGTATCTTGAAATAGTTAAAATGCTGTTTAAAGACATATAAATTCACCGTTGTTCAAATGATTTAACATTTTTATAAACTAGTCTTCCACTGTTCTCTTTTTAAATTTGTAATACGATATCCCATGCAAACATCAGTCCTATGGAGAGTTTTACGTTTCCTTTTCTACGCATCAGCATGCAAAGAGTTAGCATTACTGCAAAACTCTGCAGAAAGACTTCAGCTACTGTAGTACCAACAATACTCTTGCATAGGAAAATAAACTGCAGAGGGCTTCGTGGGATGAGAATCCTTGTCTGTTTTTGTCCTGCACTCTTTTACATGAAGAAGTTGCTTATCTGTTATGTTACCCAAGATTTAAACATTCTGATTCCATAAGAAAAGCAAAGGTCATCTTTTCTTTCAAGTCTGCTTTATGGTATGTGTTCAGAGGCTTCATTTGTGATTCTGTCTGCTATGAACTTGTCTTGGCCATCTCCCAGTGTCACAGCTTAACAGTGAGACTCTATGACTAGAGAGATTATTGGGGAAGATCTGTATCCTGAAGAGATCTTCAGGTTGTATGAGTTGGCATAAAGCCTTGCTGAAGTCAATATGCATGCATCAGTATACACTAACTGGAAAACACTGAATGCATCTCTGTACCTACCTTATGCTTCCCAAATAAGTCCACTGATATAAATGCACTTCACCCTACAAAAGAGCCAGCTGGCATAGTCAATGTATTATATGCCCAAAAGGTGCCCAATGTCTTTGTATCTAACTGTAGTCCCACAGGTGAAGTTCCTATGAATCATGTTAAGTGGTGTGTGTGGTCCTTCCTTCATATTCTTTGCTCTCTCCTTCCTCCTTACTGTTTTCACTTGACTTTTCTTGCTTATGGTAAGATGCCATCATAAGGGAAGGTTTTATCAAAGAGATGGCTCTTGTATTTAGATCTGAATACGATATAACTGCATGATCTCCCATGACATAGAGTTTTAGAAGTAGTATTTAACATTTGATAAATGGGCTTATGATTATTCTTTGCGTTAAACTCACTCAACTATTGAAAGCAGTGTAAGTCAGAACTTTAAATTCATCCTGAAATGAATAATCAGCAAATGAAGGTCAAGGAACATTGGTCTTACATGTTCATAGCCATCTTTGTTGGTTCGTGATTGTGGCTCATGAGTTTCAGATCCCTGGTGGAACTGGCATTTATCCTCAGACAAGCAGAATTAAATAATCCATTCTAGAAATGAAAAATACATTGGTTTCAGGGGCAGATTTTTCATTTCAGAACAAAGAATATTTTTTATTTTCTAGCAGAAAAGGAATAGAAAATGTACCTTTGTCCTTTGTGAAGTCTGTGTGTGTTGTATAGCAAGACTTAACAAGGGCTTAGTCATAGAATCATTTAGGTTGGAAAAGACTCTTAAGATCGTCGAGTCCTACCATAAACCTAATGCTACCAAGTCCACCACTAAACCATGTCCCTATGTGCAACGTCTACTTGTCTTTTAAATACCTCCAGAGATGGTGACTCAGCCACTTCTCTGGGTAGCCTGTTCCAATGCTTGAAAACCCTCTCAGTGAAGAATTTTTCCTAATATCCAATCTAAACCTCCCCTGGCGCAACTTGAGGCCATTTTCTCTCTTCCTATCACTTGCTACTTGGGAAAAGAGACTGACACCCATCTCGATACAACCTCCTTTCAGGTAGTTGCAGAGAGCAATAAGGTCTCCCCTGAGCCTCCTTTTCTCCAGACTAAACAACCCCAGTTCCCTCAGCTGCTCCTCATAAGACTTGTTCTCTAGACCCTTCACCGGCTTCGTTGCTCTTCTTTGGACACACTCCAGCACCTCTCAAATGCATGAGCAATACCTTAGCAAATTTATTGGATGTTTTTCTTCTTCCAAGCAGTTTTTTTATGCTTTCCTTCCTGGGCTTTGAGTAGCTGCTCTTAGGCTAATATTTATGGCCTGTGTGACATAGACTTGCTTGTTTATAGCAGATACTGTGTTGGTGGCTGAAATACACACTCGAGCATCATCAGGATATTGCCCTCACTGAGCTAAAATTGTTACCTTGCGAATATTTCTATATGCATTAATCAGAGAAATACTAATCTGCTTTCATTGAATGATATACCTGAGGAAGCTGAGCATCCTTCAGCTGGAAGGAATACATGAACCTGATGACTCCCGTGTGCTATATAGGCATTAATACAGTATATATATATGTTGTTACAGGAGTTCATTTTCTTACAGGAATTATTGTTCCATCCACCTTTGAGAAGTCTTTTAGGTGTACAGGCAGCAAAAGCCTTATACAGTTACTCGCTGCAGAAATCGGAGCTGTATAGATGGACATGCGGTGCTTGACTGCAACAACCAGCAGGCTCTAGCAATGTATCAGTAAGAAGCTGAGATTAAAAATGCAGGAAGTCTGTAACCAGAGGTTTTTGTATTGATTCTCACTTTACTGAAGTTGCCTGTGACTCAGGTGTGAGTAGATCTGGAGCAATAATGTCCACTTCTTCAACAACTAACCTAGTCACATTAACGTCAATAGCTTTAAAAAAAATTAAACTAAAAATCCTCATGTCTACCAAGGCTCTGTTAAAATACTCTTTACTTGAAACGTTCACATATTTTTTCTGCTCAAGAAAGGTACCTCTTTTCTAAGTATTTCTATTTGCTAGGATTGTTAGTATGGTCATCATATCAGATCAGATCGCTTCTGTTTCCAGAACAGAGTTTCTGACATCTCTTATAGCTAACCTGCTGCCCTTTTCAACTGTCTAAAATAAGGCTTCATTTTTCCTTCTTAAATCCTTGTAATTTCTTTTCACAGCCCTCTTTATCTTCCCCCTTCCTTTTCCCTCTCTTCAGTTTTGGCTTTAAATCTTTCCTGGTCCTTCTTTGCATCACATTCCAGAGTTACTGCTACATTCTCTCTTTACAAGATGTTGAATTTTAATATTATATAGTTTCCACCTTTTCCTGAATCCATTAAGTGGCTTTAAAAAAAAAAAAAAGATTGAATATTCTCTTTACCTTAAAAGCCCTTCATACACCAGAGACATTACTTCTTCTGCCTTTATCTTCATGTCTCTAAAATGCTGTATTTTTTTTCCTTGTGCTTGAAAGAGTCTCATTTCATTTTCCCCAGTTATTCTATATGTAAAGCCCTCTAGAAAAAGATAGTTGATGTATTAATTCCTTTGACAGTTGTGCTGCTTTAGGTCTCTACGTCTTCCTTTCTCTGAAGATATATGTGTACTCTGTCTGCTGTCTGGTATTAAATCCTGAGCTCCTTAGGTTAAGACTGTAATATTTCTTCATTCTACAAATAGTCTTTTTACCCAAAGTTAATTTTTCCCTGTCCTTCATTTGCAATAAAAAGTTTTATGTTGCAAACAATTAAAAAATTATAGTGACAACTGAGACAAGATACTGACAGAAGTGTGTCCAAGAAGAGCTTGATTTAAAAAAAGTCCTTCTCATATGCTTATATGAGGGTGGCTTCCCAGGGACAGTCTGCATTACCAAGTTGAGTAATGCAGGACTTGGAAGTAAACTGTTTAAGCTAAATGAAGGCCTCCAGGTATCAATTTAAGAAGGCTGGTGTTCGTTTGAGTTGTGTGCTAGACATTCATCTCCCAAATGTCTGTTACGTTCTTTGTGTTAATACTTCAAGAATCTAGTTTTTTTCCTGGTGCTATGTCATTGTAAACACAGTTGTTATAAACCAGGTCAATTCTGTAACTTGATACAGATTTGGCGTAGTGGTATTCTGGTCCTTTTTGATTTAATACAACTCTGGACTACTTCTAATAGTGTTCTCAGTTCTGGATAAATTGTTAATGAGGCATGGTTTTACATGTCTTTCTGCAGCTGTATTAAATCGTAGGAAGTGTTTCTTTCCAGGGATAGACTTGCACATCTTCTTCATCTATAAGTAGTCAAAAGTGTGACCTGAAGAGCTGTGGGGTTGGAAAGCTCACTCTCTTCTGCTTTCCCTGCTGTGCACTTCTTGCTTAGACATATCCATCTAAATTTTCCATAACTGCATTGCTGATGGCTGTTTCTTTCATCCATCACTGTTCTTGCAACTGTTCTGGCATTTCCTCCTGAAATGATTCTGCTCTGAAAGGTCTCTAACGAAAATATGTCCAGACTGTTACGATGTTGACTCCTGTAACCTAGTGTTAAAGATGGGCTTTCCAGGGGTGGGGGTAGCAGACTGAACACACATATGTTATAGGTTGCAAGTAGGAGGGGGCAGCTGTGGTGCAAGACCACTCCTGGGGGGCCCATGGGTGGACAACACTGGAGTGGGACACCCCCAAAAGACTGCAGCCCACGGGCAACCCATGCCAGGCCAGGAACACCCCTGAGGGACTGCAGCCCACAGGTGGTCCACTTTATATTCTAGGCTGTTTGATGATTACAGAAAGTTTCAGGCAGTGAAGTGTAACACTAACACTCTGACCTATACTAGATTTTCTTCATAATTCCTCAAGCCTGGGAAATTCCCGTGAATATCTTTAAAGTATGTAGCTTAGTGTTGAGGCACTTTGCTTTCGAATGCACGATAAGGGCATAGTTTAATTTTAGTTTTCACTACCTGTGTTAGAGGTACCAGGAATACTGGCAGCATGTTCCACCACAAGTCTCCCTGGCAATAGCGCTGTGTTGTGTCCTGCAGCAGTACCTTGTATGTAGCTTGAATGTCTTTCTCTTTTGGGAAGAACCAATTTCCTTCTCTTCATTAAAGGGTAGTGCTGTCATAATTGCAAAATGTTTACCAATTACGGCGCTGGTTTTGCAGTGCATTGATCAGGAAGGACCTTCTGCAGTAAGGTACAAAGATTTTTCTTACAAGAAATCTCTGAGAATACAGTGACTTTGACGGGAGAGTTTGTGATAGTGTTAACATGGTATAGGAAGTTAAATAAATCATACTTGCTTGTGGTTTCATTATTGTAGACCTGATTTTGAATTGAATGGAGATGTAGTGAATAAGTGTAAGGAGAAGAAAAACAGAAGCTTAGTAAACTACGTAATATGTTATAATACCTTTCTTGTTTGTCTCCTCATCCTCGCAAACCAGTACTATAGGTGTGGTTCTAGGACCAAATCTTAATCCCAGCACCATTATCTGAGGCCCAAACTTAGCCTTTGAATCCTCCTTTTTTAGCCCACCCATAAACAGAGAAGTTGTTGCCAGCAGACATAAGGCAGAGCAACATTCTTGGGTTGAACTGGAAAAGCAATCATTTCCTGGCAGAGAACACACTTGGTCATGTTATAAAGTGGTTTCACTTGAACAGAGCCCATGCTATCAACTTTTATTAGGGTACTGTTTATCTTGGGCCTTGTGGGACTGAAGAGAAATGGAAATTTTAGGTAAACCCTTGTGCTGTATCTAAGGGTTTGTACCTTTATGAAGTATGGGACTAGGGAGAAATGTTTTTTATTTAATTTTGAAATCACTTTCTTTTCAATTCAGAAATTGCCTCTTGTCAAAATAATGTGTTAAAAAAGTAGAAAAAAAGAAGAGTAATTCCATTTCAGAAGCGCACTGCTGCTTTGGCAGATGGGCTTAAGATTACGTGATGCATGTATGTGAAAGGTAAGCTGCACGCTTTTAGAAAGAAAAAGGGGCTGTATACAGCTTTTATTACAACACTAAAAGCTATGAACTATGTGCTCTAGAGCAGTGGTTTTATGTTGCTGTGGCCTAGCTGAGAAAAAAAGTGGTGTTTGAGATTCACAGGGTCTAGCTCTTCATTTTTAGCCTCTTCACCCCCATGCCCAAAAGTCGTCACACCCAGCCAAGGATTTTTGTCTTCAGGTGTGTCTTCACTGCAGCTACATCTGCACCAGGAGTGCTGGGATCAGCTAATAAACTCAGCTGGCCTGAGCTGTGACTTCTCAGAGCAGTGTTTGGATGTCTCCAGATAACAATCCCCAGAGATCCAGTGCTATAAGCACCGTGCAGAGCCACCCAAGCTGGTCTTGCGCTGAACTAGCCCACATTCAGCACATGTTTAGATTTGATGTTGCAGTTAAGCTGATGTAACATTGCTGCTGCTAAAAGGGGCAATCACATTCATCTCTGTCCCCAGCTGTTTTCCTCTGGTGTTGTTTTTGGACCAGCATTTTTTCCAGAGTCTCATGTGAAACTTAGTCAAACCAGGACCCTGTGGCTGGGGTGACAGGCCTGTCACCTTCTTGGTCAGGCAAGACCCATCTGGGATATATCATGCTTGGGTCAGTCCACATCCGCAGGATGAAGTGCAAAGCACATTGCTGGCTTCTTATTTCCTCCACATTCTGGTGTTAATCACTTGGTGGTCATATTCTGTACTGTCTCAGGGACTCCTTTTTCACAGCCAATAAGTTGTAACAGGGATCAGCTGGAAGGGAAAGAGTGGAAGTCCAGATTCTTTATGAGCTGTTGAACCCAAGGGGAAAAAAAGCAGGTTTCCTAGGACTATAAGGAACCTCCTGCATCACTGAGCAGTTTTCTGCTGTTGAAGGCACAGTGCCATATAGCCCCTTTCTTAAACTTATCAAAGTCTGTATGAAAAACAGCTAATGTTTTCTTGCCTCTGCTGCTCCCATTGGAAAGGCTGTTCCAGGACTTGATTGCTTTAACAGGTAGGACTCTTCAGTTTTGAGTCTAAGTTTATCCACTGCTTGTTTATAGCAATTTATTTTTGTGCGAACAGTTATTTTTCATCCTGGGCTTAATTTCCTTGAACTTTCCATAGAGAACAGACATGAATTCTCTTTGATTTCGTTTTGCTATGGGAAACAAGCAAATCTTGTTTCCATGTATTCTGCAAGTACTCCAGTCTTCTCCAAGTACTGTCTCTCAATTCCTTTTTCTGCATCTATTCTATTTTCTGTTTCATACTTTAATGTATGTGATATTATTTCAAGGTTCAATATAAGATATACAACAGCACTAGCTGTTCTGCAGTGTTGCAATGTCTCACCCGATAAGTTTAAGGATTTTATTTTCCTGTTCCACATCTGTGTTTTACTAGTGCATTCAGACCCATCTTCACCTCAATTAAATGATGAGTTCCCAGTATACTATGGAATTTTATGTTAGTCCCTAACTCCATGGTCTCATGATTTTGATATTGATTAATTCCAGTTTTCTGATCCAGACCTCAAGGTCATTCTTATTAGCCATTTTACAGTGCCATCACTGTGCATTGTAGTTAAGTGATTTCAGCATCATACTTCTGATATTTGTTCCAGCATTATCAGTAAAAATATTAAGCAAGATTGGTCCAAGCACCAGTCTGTGTGGGACCTCCCTAATGATCTCCTTCCAGTCTTAAATTAATTTTGTCAATATTTATTGCCATGTCTTTTTCATCTTGCTCTTGTAGTACCTCATCATTCACCTGGCACTCAGTATAAATTTCCATATATCAAATGCTTTACTCAAGCTAAGCTAGAAGATGTCTATAAAATCAGTGCTGTTATTGCAGAACGATGTCAGGTAAAACTGATAGAATTATTATAGATCCTATGTTATAATTTGTTTTGTTTGCAATTTATCTGCATATTAATTAATCTTCCCTTAAAAATCTGTTCTGAAGTCTTGCCCACTAATGAAGTCCTGGCCTGGAAATGCCTGGATCACATTTTCGTTGCTTCTGATTGTTTACACTCTAAATTCTAGCTGTATAAGGCACAGTCCTATCAATTACTTCTTTTGCAAACCTGATTGCTTCTCTCATTCATATTAGGACTTTCCCTTTGCTTTCCATCCTCTGTATACTGATTTTTATTTGCCTTTTGCTGGCAAACTTTTATCTGCCTGATTTACCTTCTCTCATGTATTAGGTATAGAAATTACAAATGTATCTCAGCCTTTTCCCCACTGCTCATTGTGAGACTCTTCTTGTCAGTCATGCCAGCCTTACTCAGAGAAGAGTGTTTCCCCAGATTTTCAAGTGGAGCTGAGCCTCTCGTTCTGTGTATCTTTACATTGCACCAAGCTTTTCATGGCTGGCTTCCTGTAAACGCAAAGGTAAATCCAAATCATAGAAGAAATGCAGCTTCCCTTCCTATACTATCCAAGTCTGTATAGCAAGGGTAATTGAATGGCCTCTGTTGTTCCTCCTGTTCAGCAAAGGAAGGGGAGCAGTAATGATTGCCAAAATAACTTTGATCAAAGTAAGGGTTTTGTTGTGCTGTGGCACTGCCTTTGTTTTGTCTTTTGAGACAGTGCTTCAACAACTCAGTCTGCTATTTCTTGAATTGCTGTTTTCCTTTCTCCCTGTCCTTTAGAGAAAGGAAGGAAGGTGCCTGGAGTGTGGGTAACCCTGCCAAAATGGCAAGTGAATTTTCACTTACTGTGTTCAGGCAAATACTGTCCTAGAGGAGGCAGAAGTGTGATACACAGGTACGGAGCCACATCTTTAAGGTTTTCTTAAGACCGTTATCAAAACATGGAACAAGGAGCACAAAAGAAATTGGTGAAGCTACCTCTAGAGGACCAGCAATGAAGACTTTGCAGTGGTTTTTATCCAAAACTGTCAGCAGTATGATATACTAGATCTTTACTGGATGATTCATCTGCACTGCATTAGGTTCATAGTGTTTGCCTTCCATATATTACAGAAAAGGTTTTGCAACAAGCACAGGCATATTTTTATGACATAGTCTACTTTGTACTGAATAATCACAAAGCTCTTTCCATAATATTCTTTCATCTTTGGGTGGGTGAGGATATATTTCATGCCTTTATTACCCGGAGGGTAAGCTATTGCTATGTGCTGTGCTTAGATCAAAACTGAAGGTTATTTCAGTTGGTGCAAAATGTAGTTATTTAGTTCATGGACTTTTCATCAATCTTTCATATGTATTTCAGCAAGTTGATCATCTATATTTTCTATCGGTTGCCAGTTCAGGTAGTGTTGTCGTTTATCTTTGAACATTATGGTATCTCTGCTGTGGATATCACTAGAGTGGATGTCTGACTAAAGCAAGGCTTTTGATCCTACTACAAGGTTTAAAATCAATATTTGTTCAAATTTACTTTTAATTGCCTGCTTTGGAATTGCTTGAAATTCTCTTCCTGAGTAGTATATATTTTCAAAGATCCTGTTAAGGAAGTTAGGTCTTCTCATGTGAGTGTGTAATAAAAGTCCCCTGAATCACAGTGGAAGTTTGGTACTGTTTTCTTTTGCAGAAAGTGAAATGAGCTGTCACAGCAATGGAATTAATATGAATACTTATGGTAGCAAAAATAAATATCAGTCACTACCTTTTGAGAATCTGAAGTGGAGAGAGGAAATTGTCACTGTCTAAAAGTGAAAGAATGCTCACCAATAAAATTCTTTTACCAATAAAATTGCTAACTTGCATACTATGGAGTAAAAAATATTCAGATTTCTACATAAAAATGATACTTAATATCTTGGCTCTGTTTTCTGGGGAGAAGTGTGAAGGATAGTCTGTGTTCAGTTACCATGTGAATTAGGATGGTTAAGTAGCCTCTGAGTACTGACCTTTGTTTGGAAGGCTGTAGAGAAAGAGCCACAGACTGTAAGAAGGAATTCGCATTAGGGCACTGTAGCCAAGAGTCTCTGAGAATCCAGAACAATGTATTGCAAAAAGTGATAGCAAAGCAGAAAGAGACCAAAAAAGGGCAACAGAAAGGGAGAATATAGTGGCTAGAGAGCTCTGAAAGGGAAGAGAGCTCAAGTCCAGCATAAGGAATGAGAGGCTGGGGCAGGCAGTGTGAATGGGGTAGTTGCCTTCCCATCGGAGGAGGTCATGAGGCAGAGAAGGTAGTGGCAATAGGTCACATCCCAAAGAAGAACATATGTAAGTGACATTTCCTTCTGACAATAAATTTGCCTTTTATGTTTCTTCAGGTTACATTTTTAACCTTACAGTGATGAGAGAAAAGTGAAGAGCTGTAGGTTCTCAGGCCTTCTCAGCCCAGGTTCTGTTTTGTTAACAAAAAGTTAATAAAAACAGTGTGATTTATATAGTTTTGGTGTCTTGTCACTGGAAAAGATAATCTCTGTCAGAGGTTTGCTGAATCCACCACAATCCATAGATAACCTGGATCCCAATTAACATAAATATGTACCTATTTTAATGAATCCATGGGAAATATTTTCTTTTTTTTTCTCAAGGTTTTTGTTTTATTTTGAAGATCATTGTTATTAGAAGATGAGATTTTAAATGAAGAACCTCTTTTCTAAAGGCTGGAACATTTCTAAGCCTTCATAGCAGTGATCCTGCTTGCATGAGCATACCTGAAGTGACAGAAAAATGTTCTGTGGAGAGGAAGGGTAGAAATCCTTATGCTAACTTCACCGGTGGTGAAAATATATTGCCTTGTTCTACTTTTAAACATACACATTGCTTTATTTGGAATACAGAATAAAAATAGACCCTCTCACCTGATTTTGCCTGTATCTCACTTACACCACTGAGTGTTTGTTTGCACTTCATCACAGTGCAGGGCTTTTTGGGCAGGCGTTGAAGTGCAGTTCCAGGCACTCTGTGGCAAGATGTTCTTCGCAGGAAGACCATATAGTTTCATGGCCATATCCTTTTCTGGCAGTGCTGTTCTGCACTGCAACCATTGCTTTCTGCTGCTTATTCCAATCTCCAGAGATCCTGTCAATCAGCTGGTACAACAGGGTGTGCACCTGTGAAGTGAACTGGATTGGAAAACTGATTTGTGTTAAAAATAACCTTTTCTTTTTCTCTTTTGCTGGGTTGTTTTTAGCCTGGTTAGTTGCTTGATCCAAATCACAGCATGGCTGGTTAAACAGATACACTGCTACCATAGACATACTGAGAAAAAGGGTGTCAGGACAGGGGAGGTAAAGACTTTTGAAGATTGTGTGGCTTCTGAAGGAAAGGTCTCTCAATGTGCATGAGAAGGGCTGGGCTGGCAAGCAGACTGCATAGAAACAGTTTTGTGTAAAACAATCTTTTCTGTGAGGTGGGAAAATATTTTGCTAGGTTGTTGCAAATGGGAATTTGCCATTAACAGAGAGATATTAATGAATTGAAAGGAGCTCAGAGAAAAGCAATAAAAATAATCTGACCCTGTGTGTATGTGTACAAATGCATGAAGAGGATTGGCTAGATGTGAGCATTTTGAGGAAGTGGTGATGGCATAGGAAGGTGCAAGCACAGAAATACGGGTATAGTAAAATAATGAACAACAACACTAAACTTAAGCAAGCTTATTATTTTTTTTTTTACTGTCAATGTAATGCATTGTACCATCAGAAGGTTTCTGTCACTGTCAGGAATAGTTTTTCAAGGGAGGTTCCATTTCTTGGAACTCATAAAACTGAGCTGGATAAATACTAGAAAACATACTGTATGCAGTAATTCTCCATGGGCAGAGAGATGAATGACTGATCTGTTGCATATTTACATCTCTTAGCAACTGTGAATCATAGGTGGCAAATGCTGTCGAAGACCACAACTGAATTTCGGCTGGGAAATTCAAAAGAAATGCAGAGTATGCTGTGCAATCATATTATTGGCTATGCCTACTACTTTTTATCTGCTTGCTTGTTCCTTCATATTGCAAGCATTCCTTCACTACAGTCAACTGTGAATGAGATACTGTGCTGGGTTCCAGTGAGGCTTGAGGCTTGTAAACTCTGGAAAGCAACTGACATTGGAGGTCAGTGTGTTATAACAACATTAAGCTACACTATCTTCTTATAAAGGGAACCTCCTTGTGTAAACAGAGATGCTGGTACTGATTGGAAAATTTTGAGACAGGAATTTTCAACTAGTTTCCTGGACAATGGTGAAATGATTTGTAGCCTTTCTGTTGTTCATAAAAGAGTGGACAAAGGAAACTATAATCCTATACCGAACCAGCAATACATATTTTTTCCCCTCTGTAGAATATAGATACTTGTCAGTCTAGGTACTCTAGGACTGTAAATAACTGATAGACTTTGACTGATCTTTTCAAAGAGTGTGCATGAGGATCTTATTTTGGTTCTCTTGTTTTCCTTCATTATGTAATCAAAGCATTTATTTTGTTTTTCATTTGCAACAGTAAATACTGTTTAAAAGTACATTTCCATTTAATGTCCTTATGTTTCTATTCAGTTCTGTCCCTCTTCTGTATTTAATAGTACAAATATTGGAGATGAACTTGAAGGGTGAATCTGAAAGAAATTTCACCTATAATCTGGGCTCAAGCCCAAATCCTGGTTCTGATTGTGCCTGGCTTTAATTATGCTGAATTCTTGGAAGCTGCTATCAGACCATTTCATTCCAAAATTGTAAAAGTATCATGAAATCAAATTACCTTGTAAGGTTACATCTGTATTTGACTCAGTACTGGAAAAATTAGATTGCTTTTGGGTTTTGGATCAAAGTCTTTTTCCTTCCAGGCACTGAAGAGAACTAGATGTTAGGCTTACTTTTTAACCCATCTGTATTAAATATGTAATATGGAGATATGGTCTGAATGTAATTCTTCATGGTTTATGTGTAGCTATGGAATTTGAGAATCATCTAATAATTTTCCCTTTAAACAGACTTTCTTAAGTACCAAAATGGTATGCTGCCTTCCTTGAAGACTGCATAATTTTAGATTCCTCACTTTCATCCAGCCTATATCTCATCCTTGTGTGTTAGCTAATCCTGACATTTTCTTAATTTAAAGCCTAATTCATAACATGAGTTGCATTTAGTCACGTGAATAATCCTACTGATTGTAACTCAGTGTGAAAGCTCTTTGTGGAGTCAACTCTTTTGACTATATTCTCTCCTGAACTTCTTCTTTAAAATGCATATGTATCAATGGTGCTGTACAAGAACAAACCATTTTATCCTCTTTATGATTACACGTTGCTGGTCTAGTTTATATGTAGAAGGATGAAAAGCTGAAACATGTTGGACTTGTCCTGACTTTGGTAGCTCCACCAGCACAGGTTTTCCTAGTCTGATATATTTTAAATTCCTTCCAATTTCCACAACAAGTGAAAATGGCAGGTTTTATTGTGTATTTAAATTGTTCTTATAACAATGAAGATCGCATGAGTTAACTGCTGCTGCTATTGACTATGAATCTGATGCTTAGTATTGATTCAGTTGTCTTTCTCCGTAATGCAGTGAACAGGCAGGCTTGGGCAAGAAACAGTACCTAGCTTATGTTAGCAGCAGAAGTTAGTTTTATTCTTGTTCTCTTCAGATGCTCTTGGCCATCACAGGACGGTACTATGAGGATATCAGGGTCACCTGGTCAGATTAGATTGCAGAACCCACATTTTATGCTACAACTTCAATGCTTACTTTACTTTAAGTTCATGAGCCACATAAATCATAAAGGGTGGTTCGGTTACTATATTAGTAATCCCGTTAGACCTTTCTTTTAGACTCTAGCACTTTGCACTGTGTTTATTTTTACCTTTTGTATCCAAGGATTTTAAAGTAAGCGCTACAGTTTTAATTTCACTGAGCAATAGAGACAGCCTACTGAAATGCAAGCATTGTTTACAAACTTACTTAATCATGTTATATTTCTTTGTTCAGTGCTAGTCCCGAATCCAGCATATTCCCTAGTGTTGTAGTGGTATATTATGAATAGTCCCCAATGCTGTATCTGGTTGAGGATATTCACTGTGTACAATTATTCCACTATTGTTCACAGAACAAGCTACTTGTAATTATGAGATATAGGCAATTAGTTAGGTTGATATCTAGGTTACCGTCTGATGTAAGAGAACAAACAGAAATGTGGTATTTTGATGTATGTGTGCTATGTCATGCCACGTGTTCCTGAAGGCCATGATGATTTACTCCAGTAAGATGTAGGTTGCACCTCTGTCACGCATAAATGAATGTATTTCTTGAGATGCAACTGATAGTGTATTAATTGGGCAAATACTTACAAACCGTGGAGGGGAATACCTAACTAAATTAATTTCTTAATTAAAAAATTAATGCAATGAAATTTCAGATCAGCAGGGGTCGAATCCTTCCCCATATTCAGGGCACTCTAAACACTACAGCAGCTAAAACCAGATTTCAGAAATCTTCTGTGCTTTGCAAGGCTTCTGTTGCTTGTCATAGCTTGCCAGAAGCTACACAATTGCATTCTGTGGCCCTCTAGATCTACAGCACATCCAATTTTTTGCAAGGGAAGGCAGATAAACTCTTCCATTTAATGTGTTTTTTGATATATGTACAGGAGCCTACTGTTTGGCTGTGTTGTTATTAAACATGCTAAGATTGAGTCTTAGTTGTGCAGAGAGGAAAAAAAAAAACCCAAAACACATGCCTGGAAAACAGCCTTCAATAACCTTTGCTGCCAGAATAGCCCACTAACTAATTGCAAACACATGGGAATATTTATAAAGAGCAAGGCATGGGCTCAGAAAGTGACTGATCTCCTGCTCTGGTTCAGCATGTATGAATGACAGCCCTTAGTAACCCTGTTCACTGTCAAAGTAGGTCTGCTTCATCAAACTGTGACAAAGTACAGCTGCTCTGCAGGCAGTAAGCACCCCAAAATGTTTCAATGAAAATAGCTTATGCTAAAGGGAACAGATTTTGAAAAAACAGTTACCTTGCTAAGAATTTAAAAGGACAGTTTACTTTTAGTTTCTGTCATCTATCAGTGCATTGTCTGCATTTGGAGACTTGAGGAGAATTTGAAAATCTTCTGTATTTCTGTTATCTTTCCAGTGTTAGTTGATGCTTCGGAAGAGTAAGTAATGGCTGTAATACAAATGTTGGCCTTTGCACAGCAGGGCCCTGACATCATAGCCTTAAAGCATTGAACACAGTTCATTTTCCCTGTGAACCGTTCTCGTCCAGAAGGGTCACGTTTAGTATAAACAGAACATGGAAAGAAGAAGAATAATAAAAAGACTGTCAAGTTTCTAGTTATTTTCATGTAAATAGTAGTTTTTTCACTGTGCAAGAGCTGAGGTTTTTTTGTTGGTTGTTTTTTTTTTTAATGTGAAGCGGCGAGTACAATGTATAGTTATGATTCCTTTGCAACATCACCGTTGAAAGTGAATGTGACTTCTATTTTTAGTGATGTTCAATACATTCTGAGGACTATTTTCATTCATTTTGGGGAAAATAACACAGATTATTACCAATGAGGTTTATTTAACCAAGTACCCAGTATTTGGGGTGCTGTCATGAGCAGCACTCCAGCTCCATAAAGTCTTTTGGTGTCTACAGAACTACTTCTGAAATCTCAGGAGGACTGGAGATTTTGAAACCACTCTTAATGGTATTTGGCATTTGTTCAGCTACCTCTATCATCACCAGAAAGTAAAAAGTTACTTTCACATACTTAACAGCAAGAAGGGTTTTGAGAGAGAGATTGAAGCTGTTGTTTTAGTGAGGGCCATTTTATTTTATCCCTGCTGAAAAATCTGGACTGTTTTGGCTATTGCTGAATTTCCTTACAGTTAAAAGACAAGTAGTATGTCTCCTGTTTTGCTGAAGATGTAAGTGTATGCTTTCAGTCAGAAATATGAGTGGTCTATGAATTGGCTTGTGTTTTGCTTCTTCCTTCTCTTCTTGCTATTATTTTTCACCATGTGTGTGATGCACATGATGCAGCTGAGGCCACATTTCCTGTGGGTCTGAGGTACTGACAGAAAAATGGTGTGCAAGAGCTTGAAAAGAAGAGAACACAACTGTCTCTGTAGCTCTTACGATAGTTCCCAGAAGTTCTGGCTTTGTACTACCAGCTTTCCTAAGACCTGGCCGTTAAAGTTTCCCAGTTGTGTGTATGGGCTGAGCTCTGTCATGACTTCAGGCTTGGTACTTCTGCTGTAGTCAGATGGTGTCTGTTTGCACATTGTGCTCTGAATTGCTGCTTAACATTTCAAAAGCTCTGGAAAGTACATAATTTTAATGCATATAAATATCTGAGATTGAGAACTTAATTTATTCACTATATGCCTGATCTGTGTGTTGTACTTATTTTTCTTGTAGTGTTTGAAGTAACACTGCAATATCAGGAACTCTAGTGTCCCATATATTGCCAAATCAGTAGTGGTTATTTTATTTTATTATTGTTGTTGTTGATTATTAATATTTTTTTTGTTATAATTTTTTACTGTTTATTACCAGGAAGTTCCTCACTGACTTCAGTGCCTTTGTTTCTGATAAAAGTTTACATTAAAAGAATGCTGGAAGTTGTTGTAGAGTAACATACCTTCAAAGCTTTTATTGGTTTGCTGGACTTCAAAAAGACACTCTCAATTTACTGAGAATCTGATAAAATTTCTTTCTTTTTATTTTGACTTTTACTATTGAATATACAGTGACTAAACAAATCAGGCGTATAGCAGAGAAAGAGAAAAAAATGATCTTTACTATTTGAGCGTGTAAAAGAGACAAGATACTGCATTTGTTGGAACAGAAGCTTGGGACAACTGAATTTCTCAACATGCAGTAAACATTGGTTAAAGCAGATGAAAGGATAATTTCTAGGCAAATGAATAAGAAAAAATAATAAATGATATTTTTCATTCCATTAATGTTTTGGAATTGAAGTGAATGAAAAGAACTGTCTGAAAAAGACTGGGCGTTGCATTACACATTGCAAAAGAGAAATTCCCATTTGTCCTCCAGGGTGGATACCTTTCCTGTGTTAGAACCACAAAGTGATGGGCCAGTTTCCTCCTCTTCATGTAAGTGGTGCCTGCATCAGGAATCCTCACCTACATGAGGACCCTCAGCAATACTGAATGGGAATCATCTAACACTACTTTAATTTTGGTTGTTTTGAACATCTGAGGTTGTCTTTTTCTTCAGAGTATTTAACCGGTTTTTCTGTTTTTTTCCACATTGCTACTATTATTGAGTGTTTACTAAAGGTCGTTTCTACAGTGAACACTGTCAACATGCACATAAACGTGGGGCCCTACCCAGCAAGAATTTTTATCACATCATTCATAATTTATCAGTATTATTTTGTTGTTCTCATTTCCCACCTGCCTTCCTTTATGCCTGTTAAAATTGGCTAATGTTTTTTAAGATTGTTTTTCTTAAATGTAACAGGCATGAAGTTGGAGGTGAGAAAGCAGAGCAGGAAAAGTGCTATCAATGTGTAATGTACATACGTAGAATATAGAAAAATCAGAAATAGATTAGTCTGGACTTCTAGAAACAAAACCAGCCTTCACATTCTTTGTGAAATTAATTTGTCTTTTTCCTTCTAACTTCTGTAGTTCATATAGTTCAGCAGATGTGTAACTCCTGCAACAAATGAGAAATTTCTCCCTTTCTTATAGCAAGGCCTTCTGAGCTATACTGTCATTTGGGACTTTCTGATTTTTTAACATTTTTAACATATTTGTTTTTTTAAAACCATTTTTTAACACATTCTGATTTGTTAAAAATATTTTACACCTCTTCAGGAGTGAAAGAAATATTTTATTTGGGAGTCCATGTTTCTGAATCATTTATGCTTCCATTCAGGACTTCACATAAAGGAAGAATAAGGTATATCAAACACCTGCATAGTCAGAAAACTGGAACGTTCTTTGGAAACATGATCAGCTTTTAAGTTATTCATTAAGAAAAACATTCCCAAATGCAGTTTTAGAAAGTATTTTATAAAATTTAATGATATTATTCTATACTGCTAAGAAGTATTTGAATTTCAGGGTCAACAGCTGTATTATCATTACTTGATATTATCTTTGGCAAATTAAAACAAAAACAAAACCAAAAAACCAAACAAAAAAACCAAACCCAAAACCAACCCAACAAAAAAACCCCAAACCCAGAATAAAGAATACAGAAACACCATTCCAGAAGAAAGGAGTGCTTGTTTTTCTAATTGTTGGGTAAAATGAATTTATTTGGATCTGAAAGTTTAAGAACTGTAACACTAACTTACTGTTGTGGCACACTTCTGAACAGTTAAGAAGAATTAATTGTGAAGGGAGAAATTCATATACATTTTTGTTGACATTCTTGGAAAAAAGTCAGACTTCAAATATGACTGGGAAAATTATCATTTTTTTTTAAAAAAGGTTTTCAAAGACTGGATTCATTTAGTTTGGCAAAAGCTACAAAATGAATATGTATTTAAAAAAGCAAAGACTTAAGTGATCACAGCTTTTGGCTCTTAGGGAGAAGGAAATGCCTTTAAAAATTCCATATTGCACCGAAGTTCATTCTCTGCCTCTCCCCTCTTTCTAGCCCCTATTTAATGTTGTCTGGAACATCTGTTTAAGAAAAGTAAGGCTAGAAACAAATTTGTTAACCCTTCAGCTGGTGGATGTCCAGGTTTATTGTGAGATGGTTGTTTTCTTAGGGGACTACTGTGTTTTGGGTACCATTTCCTGCTTTTACCTTTTTTGCCTTTCTCTCACCACCTTTATTTATTTTTAAATTTTATTTAATATGGGAAACAAGAGAAATTAGAGAAGAAAAGCCTACATGGCAGTTTTTCAGTGCTTGAGGGAAAACAGAACAGACCATAAAGCTAGTGAGAAATAGGTGCATTAGATAGCTATCCTCTCCCTTACTGTCTTCATTTTGGGTGTAAATGTCTAAAAGAACTTTTTTTTCAGTGTCTCCAAGTGACATTTTGTGAAGAGGTACCTCGCGCCTGTATTACGAACATGTTCTGGATTCTGTAATTGGGTAAGGGCAGAGACACTAGACAGGGCACTAAAAAATGAGGCTGCAACTTTGTATATAGACATATTCTAAGAGCCCAGCACAGCCAGTGGATAAGCATGAGGCATCCCTGTAACCTACCAGCTGGGGATTCACAAATAAGAGGGGAGATTTCTGGATCAGCAGTCTCCGCCTCTTGTTTTCCTAAGCCCTGTGTCTTCCCAGCCCTTGCATAAGTATTTCTAGTTAGATGATGGTCTTTAACCATGGTTCTTTGTTCAAGAGCTGGCTCCAGTATCTTATTTCTGATGCGTGGGACCTGGGTAACTTTTGCAGGGACTGCATTCTGTGTCTCTTGCTGCTGCAAAGGAGATAAGCCTGAGCTGGCCATGGCTTCACCTGGTTAATCGACAGGGATTTGGTTTTCGTCCCAACCTATGCTAGCACCTGAATGCTGCTCTTCTCTCCACTGCAGGAACTAAGCTCCTCTTACCAAATATCACCCATCTGAATGCAGGGGAACAGTAAGTGTCCCTGGGATGCCAGCTCACCAGCTGAGCTAAAAACTCTTTCCCAGAAGGCTTTTTTTAAAAGTGCTGTCTCTTTATTCACTTGACTTAGCTAAAGTCCTCACCTACTCGCTGTGTAGTGCCTTAGGTTTTGTTCGTTTCAGGTAATTCTGCTACCAGGGTTGTGGAACAGAACTGCAATATGAAGATACATGCTTTCCATTAATTTTTCTTTAACTCAAGGTCCCTTTTCCACCGAAGTCCATAACTATTGTTGATGGGCACTGCAAATTTAATTAAATTACTCTTTCTGAGACATAACTAATGAGGTAAGAAGAAAGAGCTGGATTAATGGCATGACAAGTCTGTCTTTCCTCATGTGACTCTAGGGACCTGCCTTTGGCTTCTGAAGAACATTTCTAATGTATGTTTGAGAGGGGTTCACTGGAAATGTTTGCTTAGGAGCATGAGAGTTAGCTGATTTGTTTGCCTTCAGCTCACAGAGGTAGTGTAGCACAAGATTCATAATGTTTTGTTAGGACTTTAGAAAACAGATGAGCAAAAATGTGCTGAAAACTCTCATTAAAAATATAAAGTAACAGAATAAACATTTAATAATAATCTTGTTTAGCTAGATTGATGCTTTTAAGAATATATTTATCTATTGAACTATATCTTTTCAAAAGATCTCTAATAAATCTTCTAAAATTGTTGAATATCAGTGAAAACACATTTTAACTGCCAAGACTCTTTTCTCTGTTGACGGAGATTTCTTGAGGCAGTAGGTGTTAAAGTTTACAAAGCTTTTAACTACCAGATATCTATGCTAAAGAAAGAGTGTTCAATAATTTGGACAGAGCTTTGTTCATATTATAGAAACGTAAATCCGAAGTATGAATGAGAGAGAGACCAGTGGCACTGCTGACTATAAAACCTCTAAGAAACTCGGTCTAGCATTAGTCTGAGCCAATAAATCCATATTATACAGCATCATTAGATCCTCCAGCCCTCATCTGTGAATGCAGAAGCAGAGGCAGTGCATGAGTTCTTAACCTGAATTATCTAACCTACTTCTCTCCAGTGGATCTCAGACATAGGCAGTATAAAATTTGTATTTGTTTTAGAAAATTGATTATTTCACAGTAGGTTTATTACATGTAGGCACTATGAACTTAAATTGCACCCTTAGTAAATAGTGTCTTGAAAGAGTTTGATTGAACTAATTCCCTAAAGTTTTTGCTTTGCTTTTATAATTGTTGCATTATACACACACACACACGTATAATTTTACAATTAGAAATAAAGGCCTTATGGCGAGATTCCCATATACCCAATGCTCAGCAGCTGTGAAAAGAATGTTCTGTGAAAGAGAGTTTAAGGGGTGCTGACTTCTTTTGAAAATTCAGCTTTTAGCTTTTGCAGTATTTACCAAGGATTATTCTTTTTTATATAGAGAAAGAGAAGGTATTTCTGCTTAACCAGATACTCTGAAATACATATTAAATATATTGAACTGAAGGTATTTAAAATCAGTTCTAGTGAGTCTTCTGGATTGCTATTGCGTGTTCTGCTTTAATGACGGAAGAACATAGATACTGTGTTGCACTTAAGTTGCTGAGTCCTGTGTTTACTATTTTGTTACTGATGTTTCTTTGACTTTCTTTTTCTTCCCCAGAACTGTCCCTGTTTGGTATATACTATTATAATTATGTTGTAGCTACTCCATAATTACAGTGCTGCAGGATTTATATGCTTAGTTCTTACTGCTTGGGAAAACATTGAAAATTGAAGTGTGATGGTTCACTGACCGTTAGACCAGCATGTGGACAGTGTCCACAACTGTCAGTTTAAGCCATGTGGAGTGATGACTGTGCAAGAAAGTAACGCATTTAAAAAAACACATGATTAAACACGTTAATTGGTAGAACATGTCACAGACGTTTTTATTTCAGCTCAAGAGTGGCCTGATTTATCTGAGGACTGTGGAAGAATGCTTATTGCCTCAAATGCAGGCCACATAACCACCATAAGCTGGCTTTAGCTGCTCTATCTGAGCTACATAGATTCTGAGATCAAGCCAATATTGCTCTTACTTCTGGTTTGTGTTTAACAAACATTTAGCTGTATTTCTGAACTGAATATGTAGGGCTCATTTCATTTCTACTGAGCTGGAGGTAACTTTGCCCTTCCCATCTGCTTTCAGATGTTGCAGGATCCTTGTTCCCAGGTACTTCTGCTTCTTGTCTTCTTTTTGTCGTCTAACTGAAATCCATTTCTATTGTTCTCTGCTGGATACCGGAGAAAAGAATCTCTCTCTGGGTACCAGGAAAGAAAACTTTTGTTTGTTCAGTTGCACATGCCAGTACTCCAACCATTTGTAGCCATGTTAGGTCATAGGGTTTTAGGTCAGATGTCATTTCACCTACCACTGACTCCTCAGTGCTGTGACCATTGAGGTGTTCCCAGGAAAGACTGGACAACCTATTTCTTCAGCAAGCTGACTATGTTTCCAACTCACTCCAACACATTCCTGCCAACCTCTGAAACCCCATGGTGCAGGTAGCCACCTTGCATGGTACTGAAGGTGAATGGGAGAGTGAGGCTCTTACATTGCTGTATGAACACTTGTAAGCCAGAGTTTTCTAACTTAGATGTTCCATCTGCTCAACCTTGAGCCTGTGGAGCGCCAATGCATAGACCATCGGGTTCCTGTAAAGGAAGATGAGGGGAAAGACAGTTCTCAGTGGAAAGCAAGCTCAGGGGGAGCAGGGGAGCAGGCGGAGTCCACAGAGGGCATCACTCAGGTCTTCGCTATGTTCTTCCATTCCTTCATCCTATGCCCCAAGTACATGTTCTGCCACAGACTCATGTCCTGCCATAATGGAGGTTAGTGCCTGATGTTGTACATTGTCTGCAAAATGCCTGATGCTGGGAGCAGTCAGAGCTGCTTTGAGTGTGTGCTCGGGCCTCATGGTGGTGCTGGGAGGAAATGGCTTGGAAAGCTGAAATGCTCAAAAGAGTGAGATTTTACTGCTGTCATACTGCATTCATCGTCAGTACAGTTTCCTATGTCCTCAGTTTCCTCTTTTGCTGATCCTGTGAGCAAATAGCTGGAGGACAGGGGTGACTGCCCACTGACAACCAGTTTGTCTGTGGGGCCACTCATACCTGAGGAGGTCATGGATCTTTATAACAGTACCAGTTTTATCCATTTTGTAGCATTTTTGCTGCCTAAACTGGTATCAGAGCTCAGGCAGCTTAAGAGTTGTATCAGCATAGCTAAACTGGAACAGCTTCATACCTTTCAGAAGTAACTCATTCTGGTTTGTGAGCAAATTAAGTTTTATAAGATGTTTGCTTTTCTCTGATAAATAAGAGTTGTTAAAACTCATGCATATATGATTATCATAAGCAAATATATATGGTATATATCTATATGTATGACTCAATAATATATCTATATGGTATGTCTGCAGTAGAAAACTTAGTGTTTATTCTTCTGTATTACCAGGTAGCTGTCTGAATAGTTTTTCTTCATTTGAATAGCAGTAACTTTATCTTAAAAAGGTATTGAAGATGTTCAGTGGCACTGGTGAGAATTCAACGAAACTGTATGATATCATATGCTATTTGCAGTGCTAAGATCAAAAGTGTGAGGAAAACCTCTTGTTAAATATATGCCAATAAACAGTACAACAGAAAAATATGTTTGAATTTTATGCCAAACAATATTAGCAAGGAATTTAGTCTTGGGGAAGGAAAGCTTGATTAAATTGGCAAGGTAACAGGGAGCAAAATAGTACCTTAGTACTGTGGTTTTGCTCCAGAATGCCTAAGTTGTATCACAACCTGCCATTTTCATTCTTAAACAATTTATATTTTGCTTAAGTGATGGAACTGCCTGGTTAAAATACAGACCTTCAGACTGGGATCAGGGATGCATCAAATTAACTGAGCCAGTGGTACGAGTTTTCAGGTAATTACAAAGCTGGCTAAGATATTTCTGCTTCTGTTTGTAAATGCAACTATAGCAGTTTGCTAGGTATTCAACTGGCAAAAACCCCTAAACAAACAAACACTAGTTTAAGTCTTTATTTTGCACGAAATTGTCCTCAATGTTTATTAACATTGTTTAATATCAAACTCTGAATTGGAATGCCAGCTGTGCTAGGCACCTGGCCCATACTAGGGATCTGAAGTGGTCTGACTTTATCTGTGCAACTTGACTACTGCAGAAAACACGTCCTTGTAGCCTAAATGGGACCTTTCAACTCCCTGCTCATTTCTCTCTGACAGGAAACTGAAGATAAATTTATAACATCAAATGACTTAATAGAAAGCAACTTGATGAAGTCTTTTCACTGTACAATCTCAGTAATTATGGAGGCGTTGTTATATCAAAGTGGTTATTATGCTCCCACCCTGAGACTTTAAAGCAATGGCATTCTGTGGCCTCAGATGGGGTAGGCTAGTGCCTCCCTTGCCTTTTTACTGATGTATTTTAATTTTGGGGGAGTTCCCTCTATCCTCCCCAACAGTGACCGTGCCTTGCTGTTTAAAGGTGAATGGAAATTACTGCTCCTATGCCATGATAGAGGGAGGAAATCTGTCTTAAAACAGAAATGATCTCTTTTTATGTTTTTTTAAAGTTCAGGTAATGGGGAGGGGTGGTGCCAACCAGCAAATCCCACTGTCGGCTCCATACCACCGTATTTTTAGAGCTTGTATCTTCAGCACTGTGATTTTATCAAAAGAAGAAGATGAAATTTTGTGCTCTCTCTCAACAGAAGTAATCTCAGCTCTGCATCAGGACTGTTTCCTGCTGCTATGAAAGAAACCTGAAATGCATTTAGCAGAGGGGCTAAATTGTTTCCAAGGACTGTAACTGATCTCCCTTTTCCTCCAGTTTCTAAGCAAAGAAGAGCAGGGTAGAAAGACTTGAAGTAACTTAAGTGTTTCTGACTATAATTTAAATTGGAAAATAGGAAGACTGTTGCTTTCAATCTTTTTTTTTTTTTTTTTTTTTGGGGAATAGTTGGTTGTCTTTGATAATTAAAACAGTTTAAAGGTTCATAAGTAAGTTACAGGTATCCCTTTTTTCTAAAGGGGCAATCCACTCCAGCAGTAGTGTAGTTTAATATACATTTATTATGTTTTCTTATTTTCACAAAATTTAAACAATGTTAGTGTAAGCATTTATTGCCCATGGTTGTGCTGTTTGTGCATAAAACAAGCTTGGAAAAAAACAGTAAAATAAAATCTCTTTAACATGCATATGGAAGAGAAAATAACTTTCCAAAAATATGTTTTTAATTTGAAACATATTGACTTAGTAAATACAATTTTATCTATAGTAGTGAATTGAACTGATTGTTTCTTGTTACCATGAGCTTCAAGATTTTAAAACTGCATCTCAGCCTCTCACCTCATTTTTATTCATGGATTGTAAGAGGAAAATAAGGTTTCCTGGCTTTTAAAATCCCAGTTGGTTTTTCAGCTTTGAATGAAGTAGTTGAAATTTGGAATGAAGCGTATATTCACTATGCACCTGCGGAACAGTCTGTTTCTCTCAAAAGCTGGTTTAACATTTCAGCTTATTCTAGCTCCACTTGCTTTGTCTTTGGCTTCTACTTCTTCAGAGATTTGATTTTTCTTAAGCACTTTAAATACTACTGAATATTTTTGTAGCTTAAATGAGCTGTGTTGACTAGATTACTACTTTGCACAGGATATAATAATTTCATATTTAAATATGAATGAGGAATTTGAAAAGAAAAATATCTTTAAATAAAGCAAGATCCAAAAGCCAGCTATTTTAAAAATTCTTTCATTTTATCCACCCTGCCTAGATCCCTATGGAGATCTGAGAAGCTGGCTCTCTGAAGGACTGAAATTTGATAGGAAGGGTTGATATGTTTTTGCACTTCACTAAACATAGTTTGCTTGTCAGTTCAAAAGCAGATGGGGGTGTGTGTGTGTGATGTAACTTAATTCTGTTAATCTGCTATTTATACAAATTAATTGTTTTGTCCAAGAGTTAAAATAGATGTTTTAGTTGAAACTATTCTGTGAATGATTTCTGCCGTGGCAAACTTCCACTTTAAAGCACAGAGTGGTACATACACCGCATTTTTGCTCCACAAGCTTGTCTGAAACAGACATGTTTCATCAATGAGTATATGAGCTCAGCCTGGTACACAAATAAACAAGTTTTGCCATATAGTGCAGGTGGTACTCTTTCCTTGCCAAACATATAAGGAGCTTACCATTGCAAGGCATGTCTTGTTCAAAATACCATGCAGAACTCTACCTGTTACAGGTGACAAACCAATTTTAACGTTAGGCATCTTTACAGCCTGTTGGAGAGGGATGACAGGCTTCATTTTCTTTTGCAAAATAATTCCAGCTTCATGTAATCCTTCTTCCTTCCTTCACAGTATATTTTTGAAAGTATTTTTCTCCCTTGATCTGGAGCATAGAAAAGTCTTTCAAGATCTACATTGCTAGGTAGGGTTTTTGTATGTTTATGACTTCTATCACATAATTTTTCTTTTAAACTGTGTGCTTACATAGAGGCAAGCTGGAAAATTGAGTGTTTCTAGAAGGCTGTCTGACAATCAAGGTAATGTCATATTTTCCAGCAAGAATACCAGATCTATGTCGTGTGTGATTTAACCAGCAGTTGCTGCATGAAGAACAGTGTTCACTTTGTTTATTGGAGGATTACTGAAAATCCTATAATTCATCACTAGTCTGTCAGGAGCAAGTTTTTGCTGATTTAGTACCTCATTCAGAATTGAAATGTACATATTTTATCTTAAATGTTGAGTGTTCTGTTTCAAGTCCTACATTCTAGCTTTGTGTAGAATACTAATAGCCTTAGTATATATTTTTGTAGAATGACAAACCGTATTAATGAAAGAAGATGCTTTGAGGCATGTTGCTGTGAGGTTAAAATGTACTGCTTACTTATTATAAAGCTGTTTTTCAAAAGAAAACAACTGTTTGGACTACTGCATGGTTATTATAATGAATGATGAGGGTCTGTAATACTTTTTCACACATAAACTAGCATGCATAGCATTAGAGATCTGGACTGGTTGATTTAAGAAGAGTAAATGCCTGTATTTAATATCCTGTTTCTTACATCAGTCACAACTCTCTCATCTACTTGATACCTCAGCATGTTAAGTGGCAAGTATAGGCTGCTAAGAATCAAAGACATTTAAAATTTCTGCTTCCTTAAAATCCTTTTGGCTCTCCTTGCTCTCTGCTGGCACTTTGGTTGCGTGGTATAAGCAAGACTATAAACAATCATGGCTACCTGTATGGCTGTTTTATCCAAAGTTATGTTTTCATTTTCCGTAACAGCAGAAGCTCCATTATTCTGATTGTGGAACAACTGGGTTGTGTAGGTCTTATGAACTTGTAGATTACAGCTAAAACCCTGCTTGAAGCTGAGGCAGATACCTATACAAGCATTTTGACTAGAGCATAATTTGTGGTATGTGCAGATTACATTTCCTTGTGACTAAGGCTAAGAGAGATATAAACCATGTGAACTTTTCCCCTTCTCTGTTTTTGGTTCTGTCGCTGTCAGTCTGCTCTCAGAAACAGGGACTGGGGAAGCTTTTGGTTGGCTTATGTTTCCTCACATGTGCTACCAGGAGGTTGAATGACTTTATAGAATTAGATAGCAAGCTGTTCTTTCAAAAACAGTATTTAATGAAGTGACTCAGTCTGGCTCTTTACAGCACTTTACAGCTGCAACAAATGAGTTACAGCTAATAGCTTTTCCCAGATATTAATTAAGAAATTGAAAAAATCCAGGAAGAGGATTAGCCATCCAACATCTAATTATTCTTGCAGTTAAAAAGTATTTTACCCAAACATCTCTCAGTCTTGGCTGTAAATAAAACTATTAGTGTATTCTTCTAAATATAAACGCAATGCTAGTGCTCATGCAGACTCAATCTTTTCAGCCTGGGATTAAACTAAAACACTGTGCCACTTCAAATTATGAATATCCTTGAGCAAAGTGGTTGTGCACTTGATGTTGTATATATTATCTAGCAAGGGCTTTCTGATTGGGACCACCAAATTGTATTTCAAATGCCATGGATTATTTTCCTCTTTAACTCTTTTTTTTCATAGATCTTCTAAAGACCTTTCCAAGACTTGAGTTACTTTTAATCTTCACTTCTCTGATCTGTGAGAGTGAGGTTAGAGTAGTTGAGGCTGCAGAGGCCAAAACTGGATGCTTAGGTGATATGGTTAAAGGAGGTTATGGTTATACTAGACATGTGGGTAGGCGTTCTGCTGAGAACTTCATTTACCAGCTGGCTTCCTGTTCTTCCCCACTCTTTTCCCTCTGCACATACACCACTACATCTAAGCTTTTCTCCTAGAGTCCTGCAGTCCCTCCATATCCAAGCTCCCCGTTACATTCTGAAGACTTCTCCAGACTTCCCCAGGTCTCCTGCATCTCCCTTGCCTTCCTACCTTTCTTTTTATTCATCTCCACGTGGAATTTCTCCCCTTTGTTGCTTGGTTTGCCAGAGAGAAGTTGCAGTACCTGCTGCTTGGCAAGGGGCATGGCTGATCAGCCAGATGTGGACCTTACAGCTGGCAAATACGCCCTCTCAACTGTGGTAAGGCAAAGTTTTAACTTTGTGGCCCACATGTGTTGTACGTCTGAGCTGTGTCTGTGTACTTAACGAAGAAACAGTGAATGATAGGAGTAAACAAGATGCCTTTAAATACTGCGTATCATTTCTGGTATAGTTGGCACCTTGGTTTTACTGTCTTTGCCAGTATTAAATGTCATGACAGGGAAGCTGGGGTAACACATGTTTCTGCCATCCCATCAAACTCAAAATCCAAATGGCTCTGAAATAATCACTGTGCTCTGTGAACAAGAGCCATTATTCCGGAGACAGCAAATTGGAAATCAGTATTTTGCAGTGACCGGGGCTGTTGATGGGCTCAGTCTGTGGAACAAAAATGCATGCACTGATCTCCAGAGCTGGGGAATACGGGAGTCACTAGTGACTCCCACTGCAAAACTGCACTGTTGTGCTTTCTTCTTCTCCTTTCTGGCCTGAAGATTGGCCACACCACAGATACCATCATTCTCTCGGTCTAGTTACGCAGGTCTTTCTCCAAGTCCCCTTCCCCATCTCCCCCCACACCTTCTCCACACCTATTTCCCTTTGCTTCCACAGAAACAGATATATTGTCCTAGGGGCGGGTTCTGTGTAAGCGTGAGTTAAGAGTGTAGGTCTGATGTCTTGGCTCATTAAAGGAAATGGAAATCCCATCTCACTGAGGTCATAAACACTCACCTTTATGCTGGGTACATGGTCACTACCAGTGTTTTAGCATGCAACCCTTAACTTCTTTCTTAAGTGGCTTTTAAGGTCTGAAATGTGGGATCTGGAATGTTGTTTTATTAACTTTTTAAACTAGTTTTCAGAACATTTATTGAATTTCTACATTGTTGAATATCTTTTAAAAGGTACATGCATAAAAGATACTGCAGGAACGGACTGGAGAAAGAAAAATTCCAAATTAATATTTACTCTGTGCATATTTATGCACATACAGCATACTCCTACCTATGTTAACACTTTCTTTGCAGTATAATAGAGATTATCTGTCATTCATACACAGTCCAGGTTTCCAATTGCCTGCAAATAATGATCAATTAATTCTGTTGATGCAGTCAATTTTGAAAGGAAACGTGCATTCAAAATGCTGGAGATAAGAGATGCAAGAGTTCCTGCTACTTCTGTGGACACTGTGAATCTCCAAGATCAAAAGGCTCCCTATTCAAAAAGGTTCACCCATTTCTATTTTTGAAGGACTGCAGAGTGCCAATCGCGGTTTTAAGTTCAGTTAGGAGATTGTTTAGTATGTAGGTAATAACTCTTCCATAATACATATCTCCAGAGCTGTTGTTTACACATGAGCAAAGTTACACATTTTTAAAAATGAAAGGAGACTTGAAAATGTAGCAATGTCTGTTTATAGATTTAACAATGTTAAATCCTAACAGTCAAGCAACATGACTAGTAGATGTGAGAAGTAACTTAATCTACATTGTTTGCTTGCAAAAACTGTTGCAAAAGATTTTAGGGAAAAATATTTTACTCCTATGATTGTACAAATTTAAGTCAAGTTTTGTTGATGAATCTTGATTTTCTTCAGATACGTAAAATGCACAGCCCATCTTTGCACAAATGCACAATTCCTAAAACAACCCAGTTACTGTTTAAACAGCTAATATAAATAAAGAGCCACTCCATTACCAAGAATATAAATAAATGTAGACAAGTAAGGGTTCTCTAGAGCTGAAAGTTTAGGTTATGCAAAAACTTCGACAGCTGTAACTTGTAGGTCCTTGTAGACTGAGGGGTGTGAGTGATGTA